>NW_027476203.1:300000-503907 GCF_051020955.1 Megalopta genalis | reverse complement strand
GATTTGAAGCTAAGCTTTCTACTTAGCATTGATTTGAAGATAAATCATGTTTTTCGCTTGGACTTGAAGTTAACTCGTTTATTTCGCATGCTGTTGAAGCTAAATCATGTATACCACAAGTATATGAAGCTAATCCAATTGTTTCGCATGGATTCGAAGATAAGCCTTCTACTTCGCATTGATTTGAAGCTAAATCATGTGTTTCGCATGGATTTGAATCTAACTCGTTTGTTTCGCATCATGCTGTTGAAGTTAAATCATGTATATCACATGTATTTGAAGCTATATCATTTGTTTCGCATGGATTCGAAGATAACCCTTCTAATTCGCATTCATTGGAACCTAAATCATGTTTTTCGCTTGGACTTGAAGTTAACTCGTTTATTTCGCATGCTGTTGAAGCTAAATCATGTATACCACAAGTATATGAAGCTAATCCAATTGTTTCGCATGGATTCGAAGATAAGCCTTCTACTTCGCATTGATTTGAAGCTAAATCATGTGTTTCGCATGGATTTGAAGCTAACTCGTTTGTTTCGCATGCTGTTGAAGCTAAATCATGTATATCACAAGTATTTGAAGTTAAACAATTTGTCTCGCATGGTTTCGAAGATAATCCATTTACTTCGCATTGATTTGAAGCTAAATCATGTGTTTCGCATGGGTTTGAAGCTAACTCGTTTGTTTCGCCTGCATTTGAAGCTATATCACTTATATTCACAAGTATGTGAAGCTAAATCATTCGCTTCGCATGGATTTGAAGCTAAGCCATCAACTTCGCGTTGACTTGATGCTAAATCATGTGTTTCGCATGGATTTGAAGCTAACTCGTTTGTTTCGCATGCTGTTGAAGCTAAATCATGTATATCACAAGTATTTGAAGTTAAACAATTTGTCTCGCATGGTTTCGAAGATAATCCATATACTTCGCATTGATTTGAAGCTAAATCATGTGTTTCGCATGGGTTTGAAGCTAACTCGTTTGTTCGCCTGCATTTGAAGCTATATCACTTATATTCACAAGTATGTGAAGCTAAATCATTCGCTTCGCATTGATTTGAAGCTAAGCCATCAACTTCGCGTTGACTTGATGCTAAATCATGTGTTTCGCATGGATTTTGAAGCTAACTCGTTTGCTTCGCATGCTGTTGAAGCTAAATCATGTATATCACAAGTATTTGAAGCTATATCATATGTTTCGCATGGATTCGAAGATAAGCCTCCTACTTCGCATTGATTTGAAGATAAATCATGTGTTTCGCATGGATTTGAATCTAACTCGTTTGTTTCGCATGCTGTTGGAACTAAATCATGTATATCACAAGTATTTGAAGCTATATAATTTGTTTCGCATTTATTCGAAGATAAGATTCTACTTCGCATTGATTTTACTCTAAATCATGTGTTTCGCATGGATTTGAAGCTAATTCGTTTGTTTCGCATGCAGTTGAAGCTGAATAATGTATATCACAAGTATTTGAAGCTAAACCATTTGAATCCCATGGATTTGAAGCTAAGCTTTCTACTTAGCATTGATTTGAAGATAAATCATGTTTTTCGCTTGGACTTGAAGTTAACTCGTTTATTTCGCATGCTGTTGAAGCTAAATCATGTATACCACAAGTATATGAAGCTAATCCAATTGTTTCGCATGGATTCGAAGATAAGCCTTCTACTTCGCATTGATTAGATGCTAAATCATGTGTTTCGCATGGATTTGAAGCTAACTCGTTTTTTCGCATGCAGTTGAAGCTAAATCATCTACATCACAAGTATTTGAAGCTAAACCATTTGTTTCGCATGGATTCGAAGATAATCCATGTTCTTCGCATTCATTTGAAGCTAAATCATGTGTTTCGATTGGATTTGAAGCTAACTCGTTTATTTCGCATCCTGTTGAAGCTAAATCATGTATATCACAAGTATTTGAAGCCAAACCATTTGCTTCGCATGGATTCGAAAATCAGCCTTCTACTTCGCATTGATTAGATGCTAAATCATGTGTTTCGCATGGATTTGAAGCTAACTCGTTTTTTTCGCATGCAGTTGAAGCTAAATCATCTACATCACAAGTATTTGAAGCTAAACCATTTGTTTCGCATGGATTCGAAGATAATCCATGTTCTTCGCATTCATTTGAAGCTAAATCATGTGTTTCGATTGGATTTGAAGCTAACTCGTTTATTTCGCATCCTGTTGAAGCTAAATCATGTATACCACAAGTATATGAAGCTAATCCATTTGTTTCGCATGGTTTCGAAGATAAGCCTTCTACTTCGCATTGATTTTAATCTAAATCATGTGTTTCGCATGGATTTGAAGCTAACTCGTTTGTTTCGCATGCAGTTGAATCTGAATCATGTATATCACAATTATTTGAAGCTAAACCATTTGATTTCCATGGATTTGAAGCTAAGCTTTCTACTTAGCATTGATTTGAAGATAAATCATGTTTTTCGCTTGGACTTGAAGTTAACTCGTTTGCTTCGCATGCTGTTGAAGCTAAATCATGTATATCACAAGTATTTGAAGCTATATCATATGTTTCGCATGGATTCGAAGATAAGCCTTCTACTTCGCATTGATTTGAAGCTAAATCATGTGTTTCGCATGGATTTGAATCTTACTCGTTTGTTTCGCATGCTGTTGAAGTTAAATCATGTATATCACATGTATTTGAAGCTATATTATTTGTTTCGCATGGATTCGAAGATAACCCTTCTAATTCGCATTCATTGGAACCTAAATCATGTGTTTCGCATGGATTTGAAGCTAACTCGTTTGTTTCGCATACTGTTGAAGCTAAATCATGTATATCACAAGTATTTGAAGTTAAACAATTTGTTTCGCATGGTTTCGAAGATAATCCATATACTTCGCATTGATTTGAAGCTAAATCATGTGTTTCGCATGGGTTTGAAGCTAACTCGTTTGTTTCGCCTGCATTTGAAGCTATATCACTTATATTCACAAGTATCTGAAGCTAAATCATCCGCTTCGCATGGATTTGAAGCTAAGCCATCAACTTCGCGTTGACTTGATGCTAAATCATGTGTTTCGCATGGATTTGAAGCTAACTCGTTTGTATCGCATGCAGTTGAAGCTGAATCATGAATATCACAAGTATTTGAAGCTAATCTATTCGTTTCGCATGGATTCGAAGATAACCCTTCTTCTTCGCATTGATTTGAAGCTAAATCATGTGTTTCGCATGGATTTGAAGCTAACTCGTTTGTTTCGCATGCTGTTCAAGCTAAATCATGTATATCACAAGTTTATGAAGCTAATCCATTTGTTTCGCATGGTTTCGAAGATAATCCATATACTTCGAATTGATTTGAAGCTAAATCATGTGTTTCGAATGGGTTTGAAGCTAACTCGTTTGTTTCGCCTGCATTTGAAGCTATATCACTTATATTCACAAGTATGTGAAGCTAAATCATTCGTTTCGCATAGATTTGAAGCTAACTCGTTTGTTTCGCATGCTGTCGAAGCTAAATCATGTATATCACAAGTATATGAAGCTAATCCATTTGTTTCGCATGGTTTCGAAGATAACCCTTCTTCTTCGCATTGATTTGAAGCTAAATCATGTGTTTCGCATGGAGTTGAAGGTAACTCGTTTGTTTCGCATGCTGTAGAAGCTAAATCATGTATATCACAAGTATATGAAGCTAATCCATTTGTTTCGCATGGTTTCGAAGATAAGCCTTCTACTTCGCATTGATTTGCAGATAAATCATGTGTTTTGCATGGATTTCAATCTAACTCGTTTGTTTCGCATGCTGTTGGAACTAAATCATGTATATCACAAGTATTTGAAGTTAAACAATTTGTCTCGCATGGTTTCGAAGATAATCCATTTACTTCGCATTGATTTGAAGCTAAATCATGTGTTTCGCATGGGTTTGAAGCTAACTCGTTTGTTTCGCCTGCATTTGAAGCTATATCACTTATATTCACAAGTATGTGAAGCTAAATCATTCGCTTCGCATGGATTTGAAGCTAAGCCATCAACTTCGCGTTGACTTGATGCTAAATCATGTGTTTCGCATGGATTTGAAGCTAACTCGTTTGTTTCGCATGCTGTTGAAGCTAAATCATGTATATCACAAGTATTTGAAGTTAAACAATTTGTCTCGCATGGTTTCGAAGATAATCCATATACTTCGCATTGATTTGAAGCTAAATCATGTGTTTCGCATGGGTTTGAAGCTAACTCGTTTGTTTCGCCTGCATTTGAAGCTATATCACTTATATTCACAAGTATGTGAAGCTAAATCATTCGCTTCGCATTGATTTGAAGCTAAGCCATCAACTTCGCGTTGACTTGATGCTAAATCATGTGTTTCGCATGGATTTGAAGCTAACTCGTTTGCTTCGCATGCTGTTGAAGCTAAATCATGTATATCACAAGTATTTGAAGCTATATCATATGTTTCGCATGGATTCGAAGATAAGCCTCCTACTTCGCATTGATTTGAAGATAAATCATGTGTTTCGCATGGATTTGAATCTAACTCGTTTGTTTCGCATGCTGTTGGAACTAAATCATGTATATCACAAGTATTTGAAGCTATATCATTTGTTTCGCATTTATTCGAAGATAAGAATTCTACTTCGCATTGATTTTACTCTAAATCATGTGTTTCGCATGGATTTGAAGCTAATTCGTTTGTTTCGCATGCAGTTGAAGCTGAATAATGTATATCACAAGTATTTGAAGCTAAACCATTTGAATCCCATGGATTTGAAGCTAAGCTTTCTACTTAGCATTGATTTGAAGCTAAATCATGTGTTTCGCATGGATTTGAAGCTAACTCGTTTGTTTCGCATGCTGTTCAAGCTAAATCATGTATATCACAAGTTTATGAAGCTAATCCATTTGTTTCGCATGGTTTCGAAGATAAGCCTTCTACTTCGCATTGATTTGCAGATAAATCATGTGTTTCGCATGGATTTGAATCTAACTCGTTTGTTTCGCATGCTGTTGGAACTAAATCATGTATATCACAAGTATTTGAAGCTATATCATTTGTTTCGCATTTATTCGAAGATAAGCCTTCTACTTCGCATTGATTGTAATCTAAATCATGTGTTTCGCATGGATTTGAATCTAACTCGTTTGTTTCGCATGCTGTTGGAACTAAATCATGTATATCACAAGTATTTGAAGCTATATCATTTGTTTCGCATTTATTCGAAGATAAGCCTTCTACTTCGCATTGATTGTAATCTAAATCATGTGTTTCGCATGGATTTGAAGCTAACTCGTTTGTTTCGCATGCAGTTGAAGCTGAATCATGTATATCACAAGTATTTGAAGCTAAACCATTTGATTCCCATGGATTTGAAGCTAAGCTTTCTACTTAGCATTGATTTGAAGATAAATCATGTTTTTAGCTTGGACTTGAAGTTAACTCGTTTGCTTCGCATGCTGTTGAAGTTAAATCATGTATATCACATGTATTTGAAGCTATATCATTTGTTTCGCATGGATTCGAAGATAACCCTTCTAATTCGCATTCATTGGAACCTAAATCATGTGTTTCGTATGGATTTGAAGCTAACTCGTTTGTTTCGCATGCTGTTGAAGCTAAATCATGTATATCACAAGTATTTGAAGTTAAACAATTTGTCTCGCATGGTTTCGAAGATAATCCATATACTTCGCATTGATTTGAAGCTAAATCATGTGTTTCGCATGGGTTTGAAGCTAACTCGTTTGTTTCGCATGCTGTTGAAGCTAAATCATGTATATCACAAGTATTTGAAGTTAAACAATTTCTTTCGCATGGTTTCGAAGATAATCCATATACTTCGCATTGATTTGAAGCTAAATCAGGTGTTTCGCATTGTTTTGAAGCTAACTCGTTTGTTTCGCCTGCATTTGAAGCTATATCACTTATATTCACAAGTATGTGAAGCTAAATCATTCGCTTCGCATGGATTTGAAGCTAAGCCATCAACTTCGCGTTGACTTGATGCTAAATCATGTGTTTCGCATGGATTTGAAGCTAACTCGTTTGTTTCGCATGCAGTTGTAGCTGAATCATGAATATCACAAGTATTTGAAGCTAATCTATTCGTTTCGCATGGATTCGAAGATAACCCTTCTTCTTCGCATTGATTTGAAGCTAAATCATGTGTTTCGCATGGATTTGAAGCTAACTCGTTTGTTTCGCATGCTGTTGAAGCTAAATCATGTATATCATAAGTATATGAAGCTAATCCATTTGTTTCGCATGGTTTCGAAGATAAGCCATCTACTTCGCATTGATTTTAATCTAAATCATGTGTTTCGCATGGATTTGAAGCTAACTCGCTTGTTTCGCATGCAGTTGAAGCTGAATCATGAATATCACAAGTATTTGAAGCTAATCTATTCGTTTCGCATGGATTCGAAGATAACCCTTCTTCTTCGCATTGATTTGAAGCTAAATCATGTGTTTGGCATGGATTTGAAGCTAACTCGTTTGTTTCGCATGCTGTTGAAGCTAAATCATGTATATCACAAGTATATGAAGCTAATCCATTTGTTTCGCATGGTTTCGAAGATAAGCCTTCTTCTTCGCATTGATTTGAAGCTAAATCATGTGTTTCGCATGGATTTGAAGCTAACTCGTTTGTTTCGCATGCTGTTGAAGCTGAATCATGTATATCACAAGTATTTGAAGCTAAACCATTTGATTCCCATGGATTTGAAGCTAAGCTTTCTACTTAGCATTGATTTGAATATAAATCATGTTTTTCGCTTGGACTTGAAGTTAACTCGTTTGCTTCGCATGCTGTTGAAGCTAAATCATGTATATCACAAGTATTTGAAGCTATATCATATGTTTCGCATGGATTCGAAGATAAGCCTCCTACTTCGCATTGATTTGAAGATAAATCATGTGTTTCGCATGGATTTGAATCTAACTCGTTTGTTTCGCATGCTGTTGGAACTAAATCATGTATATCACAAGTATTTGAAGCTATATCATTTGTTTCGCATTTATTCGAAGATAAGAATTCTACTTCGCATTGATTTTACTCTAAATCATGTGTTTCGCATGGATTTGAAGCTAATTCGTTTGTTTCGCATGCAGTTGAAGCTGAATCATGTATATCACAAGTATTTGAAGCTAAACCATTTGAATCCCATGGATTTGAAGCTAAGCTTTCTACTTAGCATTGATTTGAAGATAAATCATGTTTTTCGCTTGGACTTGAAGTTAACTCGTTTATTTCGCATGCTGTTGAAGCTAAATCATGTATACCACAAGTATATGAAGCTAATCCAATTGTTTCGCATGGATTCGAAGATAAGCCTTCTACTTCGCATTGATTTGAAGCTAAATCATGTGTTTCGCATGGATTTGAATCTAACTCGTTTGTTTCGCATGCTGTTGAAGTTAAATCATGTATATCACATGTATTTGAAGCTATATCATTTGTTTCGCATGGATTCGAAGATAACCCTTCTAATTCGCATTCATTGGAACCTAAATCATGTGTTTCGCATGGATTTGAAGCTAACTCGTTTATTTCGCATGCTGTTGAAGCTAAATCATGTATACCACAAGTATATGAAGCTAATCCATTTGTTTCGCATGGATTCCAACATAAGCCTTCTACTTCGCATTGATTTGAAGCTAAATCATGTGTTTCGCATGGATTTGAATCTAACTCGTTTGTTTCGCATGCTGTGGAAGTTAAATCATGTATATCACATGTATTTGAAGCTATAGCATTTGTTTCGCATGGATTCGAAGATAACCCTTCTAATTCGCATTCATTGGAACCTAAATCATGTGTTTCGCATGGATTTGAAGCTAACTCGTTTGTTTCGCATGCTGTTGAAGCTAAATCATGTATATCACAAGTATTTGCAGCTAAACCATTTGTTTCGCATGGATTCTAACATAAGCCTCCTACTTCGCATTGATTTGAACCTAAATCATGTGTTTCGCATGGATTTGAAGCTAACTCGTTTGTTTCGCATGCTGTTGAAGCTAAATCATGTATATCACATGTATTTGAAGTTAAACAATTTGTTTCGCATGGTTTCGAAGATAATCCATATACTTCGAATTGATTTGAAGCTAAATCATGTGTTTCGAATGGGTTTGAAGCTAACTCGTTTGTTTCGCCTGCATTTGAAGCTATATCACTTATATTCACAAGTATGTGAAGCTAAATCATTCGTTTCGCATGGATTTGAAGCTAACTCGTTTGTTTCGCATGCTGTCGAAGCTAAATCATGTATATCACAAGTATATGAAGCTAATCCATTTGTTTCGCATGGTTTCGAAGATAACCCTTCTTCTTCGCATTGATTTGAAGCTAAATCATGTGTTTCGCATGGAGTTGAAGGTAACTCGTTTGTTTCGCATGCTGTAGAAGCTAAATCATGTATATCACAAGTATATGAAGCTAATCCATTTGTTTCGCATGGTTTCGAAGATAAGCCTTCTACTTCGCATTGATTTGCAGATAAATCATGTGTTTTGCATGGATTTCAATCTAACTCGTTTGTTTCGCATGCTGTTGGAACTAAATCATGTATATCACAAGTATTTGAAGTTAAACAATTTGTCTCGCATGGTTTCGAAGATAATCCATTTACTTCGCATTGATTTGAAGCTAAATCATGTGTTTCGCATGGGTTTGAAGCTAACTCGTTTGTTTCGCCTGCATTTGAAGCTATATCACTTATATTCACAAGTATGTGAAGCTAAATCATTCGCTTCGCATGGATTTGAAGCTAAGCCATCAACTTCGCGTTGACTTGATGCTAAATCATGTGTTTCGCATGGATTTGAAGCTAACTCGTTTGTTTCGCATGCTGTTGAAGCTAAATCATGTATATCACAAGTATTTGAAGTTAAACAATTTGTCTCGCATGGTTTCGAAGATAATCCATATACTTCGCATTGATTTGAAGCTAAATCATGTGTTTCGCATGGGTTTGAAGCTAACTCGTTTGTTTCGCCTGCATTTGAAGCTATATCACTTATATTCACAAGTATGTGAAGCTAAATCATTCGCTTCGCATTGATTTGAAGCTAAGCCATCAACTTCGCGTTGACTTGATGCTAAATCATGTGTTTCGCATGGATTTGAAGCTAACTCGTTTGCTTCGCATGCTGTTGAAGCTAAATCATGTATATCACAAGTATTTGAAGCTATATCATATGTTTCGCATGGATTCGAAGATAAGCCTCCTACTTCGCATTGATTTGAAGATAAATCATGTGTTTCGCATGGATTTGAATCTAACTCGTTTGTTTCGCATGCTGTTGGAACTAAATCATGTATATCACAAGTATTTGAAGCTATATCATTTGTTTCGCATTTATTCGAAGATAAGAATTCTACTTCGCATTGATTTTACTCTAAATCATGTGTTTCGCATGGATTTGAAGCTAATTCGTTTGTTTCGCATGCAGTTGAAGCTGAATAATGTATATCACAAGTATTTGAAGCTAAACCATTTGAATCCCATGGATTTGAAGCTAAGCTTTCTACTTAGCATTGATTTGAAGATAAATCATGTTTTTCGCTTGGACTTGAAGTTAACTCGTTTATTTCGCATGCTGTTGAAGCTAAATCATGTATACCACAAGTATATGAAGCTAATCCAATTGTTTCGCATGGATTCGAAGATAAGCCTTCTACTTCGCATTGATTAGATGCTAAATCATGTGTTTCGCATGGATTTGAAGCTAACTCGTTTTTTTCGCATGCAGTTGAAGCTAAATCATCTACATCACAAGTATTTGAAGCTAAACCATTTGTTTCGCATGGATTCGAAGATAATCCATGTTCTTCGCATTCATTTGAAGCTAAATCATGTGTTTCGATTGGATTTGAAGCTAACTCGTTTATTTCGCATCCTGTTGAAGCTAAATCATGTATATCACAAGTATTTGAAGCCAAACCATTTGCTTCGCATGGATTCGAAAATCAGCCTTCTACTTCGCATTGATTAGATGCTAAATCATGTGTCTCGCATGGATTTGAAGCTAACTCGTTTTTTTCGCATGCAGTTGAAGCTAAATCATCTACATCACAAGTATTTGAAGCTAAACCATTTGTTTCGCATGGATTCGAAGATAATCCATGTTCTTCGCATTCATTTGAAGCTAAATCATGTGTTTCGATTGGATTTGAAGCTAACTCGTTTATTTCGCATCCTGTTGAAGCTAAATCATGTATACCACAAGTATATGAAGCTAATCCATTTGTTTCGCATGGTTTCGAAGATAAGCCTTCTACTTCGCATTGATTTTAATCTAAATCATGTGTTTCGCATGGATTTGAAGCTAACTCGTTTGTTTCGCATGCAGTTGAATCTGAATCATGTATATCACAATTATTTGAAGCTAAACCATTTGATTTCCATGGATTTGAAGCTAAGCTTTCTACTTAGCATTGATTTGAAGATAAATCATGTTTTTCGCTTGGACTTGAAGTTAACTCGTTTGCTTCGCATGCTGTTGAAGCTAAATCATGTATATCACAAGTATTTGAAGCTATATCATATGTTTCGCATGGATTCGAAGATAAGCCTTCTACTTCGCATTGATTTGAAGCTAAATCATGTGTTTCACATGGATTTGAATCTTACTCGTTTGTTTCGCATGCTGTTGAAGTTAAATCATGTATATCACATGTATTTGAAGCTATATTATTTGTTTCGCATGGATTCGAAGATAACCCTTCTAATTCGCATTCATTGGAACCTAAATCATGTGTTTCGCATGGATTTGAAGCTAACTCGTTTGTTTCGCATACTGTTGAAGCTAAATCATGTATGTCACAAGTATTTGAAGTTAAACAATTTGTTTCGCATGGTTTCGAAGATAATCCATATACTTCGCATTGATTTGAAGCTAAATCATGTGTTTCGCATGGGTTTGAAGCTAACTCGTTTGTTTCGCCTGCATTTGAAGCTATATCACTTATATTCACAAGTATCTGAAGCTAAATCATCCGCTTCGCATGGATTTGAAGCTAAGCCATCAACTTCGCGTTGACTTGATGCTAAATCATGTGTTTCGCATGGATTTGAATCTAACTCGTTTGTTTCGCATGCTGTTGGAACTAAATCATGTATATCACAAGTATTTGAAGCTATATCATTTGTTTCGCATTTATTCGAAGATAAGCCTTCTACTTCGCATTGATTGTAATCTAAATCATGTGTTTCGCATGGATTTGAATCTAACTCGTTTGTTTCGCATGCTGTTGGAACTAAATCATGTATATCACAAGTATTTGAAGCTATATCATTTGTTTCGCATTTATTCGAAGATAAGCCTTCTACTTCGCATTGATTGTAATCTAAATCATGTGTTTCGCATGGATTTGAAGCTAACTCGTTTGTTTCGCATGCAGTTGAAGCTGAATCATGTATATCACAAGTATTTGAAGCTAAACCATTTGATTCCCATGGATTTGAAGCTAAGCTTTCTACTTAGCATTGATTTGAAGATAAATCATGTTTTTAGCTTGGACTTGAAGTTAACTCGTTTGCTTCGCATGCTGTTGAAGTTAAATCATGTATATCACATGTATTTGAAGCTATATCATTTGTTTCGCATGGATTCGAAGATAACCCTTCTAATTCGCATTCATTGGAACCTAAATCATGTGTTTCGCATGGATTTGAAGCTAACTCGTTTGTTTCGCATGCTGTTGAAGCTAAATCATGTATATCACAAGTATTTGAAGTTAAACAATTTGTCTCGCATGGTTTCGAAGATAATCCATATACTTCGCATTGATTTGAAGCTAAATCATGTGTTTCGCATGGGTTTGAAGCTAACTCGTTTGTTTCGCATGCTGTTGAAGCTAAATCATGTATATCACAAGTATTTGAAGTTAAACAATTTCTTTCGCATGGTTTCGAAGATAATCCATATACTTCGCATTGATTTGAAGCTAAATCAGGTGTTTCGCATGGGTTTGAAGCTAACTCGTTTGTTTCGCCTGCATTTGAAGCTATATCACTTATATTCACAAGTATGTGAAGCTAAATCATTCGCTTCGCATGGATTTGAAGCTAAGCCATCAACTTCGCGTTGACTTGATGCTAAATCATGTGTTTCGCATGGATTTGAAGCTAACTCGTTTGTTTCGCATGCAGTTGTAGCTGAATCATGAATATCACAAGTATTTGAAGCTAATCTATTCGTTTCGCATGGATTCGAAGATAACCCTTCTTCTTCGCATTGATTTGAAGCTAAATCATGTGTTTCGCATGGATTTGAAGCTAACTCGTTTGTTTCGCATGCTGTTGAAGCTAAATCATGTATATCATAAGTATATGAAGCTAATCCATTTGTTTCGCATGGTTTCGAAGATAAGCCATCTACTTCGCATTGATTTTAATCTAAATCATGTGTTTCGCATGGATTTGAAGCTAACTCGTTTGTTTCGCATGCAGTTGAAGCTGAATCATGAATATCACAAGTATTTGAAGCTAATCTATTCGTTTCGCATGGATTCGAAGATAACCCTTCTTCTTCGCATTGATTTGAAGCTAAATCATGTGTTTCGCATGGATTTGAAGCTAACTCGTTTGTTTCGCATGCTGTTGAAGCTAAATCATGTATATCACAAGTATATGAAGCTAATCCATTTGTTTCGCATGGTTTCGAAGATAAGCCTTCTTCTTCGCATTGATTTGAAGCTAAATCATGTGTTTCGCATGGATTTGAAGCTAACTCGTTTGTTTCGCATGCTGTTGAAGCTGAATCATGTATATCACAAGTATTTGAAGCTAAACCATTTGATTCCCATGGATTTGAAGCTAAGCTTTCTACTTAGCATTGATTTGAATATAAATCATGTTTTTCGCTTGGACTTGAAGTTAACTCGTTTGCTTCGCATGCTGTTGAAGCTAAATCATGTATATCACAAGTATTTGAAGCTATATCATATGTTTCGCATGGATTCGAAGATAAGCCTCCTACTTCGCATTGATTTGAAGATAAATCATGTGTTTCGCATGGATTTGAATCTAACTCGTTTGTTTCGCATGCTGTTGGAACTAAATCATGTATATCACAAGTATTTGAAGCTATATCATTTGTTTCGCATTTATTCGAAGATAAGAATTCTACTTCGCATTGATTTTACTCTAAATCATGTGTTTCGCATGGATTTGAAGCTAATTCGTTTGTTTCGCATGCAGTTGAAGCTGAATCATGTATATCACAAGTATTTGAAGCTAAACCATTTGAATCCCATGGATTTGAAGCTAAGCTTTCTACTTAGCATTGATTTGAAGATAAATCATGTTTTTCGCTTGGACTTGAAGTTAACTCGTTTATTTCGCATGCTGTTGAAGCTAAATCATGTATACCACAAGTATATGAAGCTAATCCAATTGTTTCGCATGGATTCGAAGATAAGCCTTCTACTTCGCATTGATTTGAAGCTAAATCATGTGTTTCGCATGGATTTGAATCTAACTCGTTTGTTTCGCATGCTGTTGAAGTTAAATCATGTATATCACATGTATTTGAAGCTATATCATTTGTTTCGCATGGATTCGAAGATAACCCTTCTAATTCGCATTCATTGGAACCTAAATCATGTGTTTCGCATGGATTTGAAGCTAACTCGTTTATTTCGCATGCTGTTGAAGCTAAATCATGTATACCACAAGTATATGAAGCTAATCCATTTGTTTCGCATGGATTCCAACATAAGCCTTCTACTTCGCATTGATTTGAAGCTAAATCATGTGTTTCGCATGGATTTGAATCTAACTCGTTTGTTTCGCATGCTGTGGAAGTTAAATCATGTATATCACATGTATTTGAAGCTATAGCATTTGTTTCGCATGGATTCGAAGATAACCCTTCTAATTCGCATTCATTGGAACCTAAATCATGTGTTTCGCATGGATTTGAAGCTAACTCGTTTGTTTCGCATGCTGTTGAAGCTAAATCATGTATATCACAAGTATTTGCAGCTAAACCATTTGTTTCGCATGGATTCTAACATAAGCCTTCTACTTCGCATTGATTTGAACCTAAATCATGTGTTTCGCATGGATTTGAAGCTAACTCGTTTGTTTCGCATGCTGTTGAAGCTAAATCATGTATATCACATGTATTTGAAGTTAAACAATTTGTTTCGCATGGTTTCGAAGATAATCCATATACTTCGAATTGATTTGAAGCTAAATCATGTGTTTCGAATGGGTTTGAAGCTAACTCGTTTGTTTCGCCTGCATTTGAAGCTATATCACTTATATTCACAAGTATGTGAAGCTAAATCATTCGTTTCGCATGGATTTGAAGCTAACTCGTTTGTTTCGCATGCTGTCGAAGCTAAATCATGTATATCACAAGTATATGAAGCTAATCCATTTGTTTCGCATGGTTTCGAAGATAACCCTTCTTCTTCGCATTGATTTGAAGCTAAATCATGTGTTTCGCATGGAGTTGAAGGTAACTCGTTTGTTTCGCATGCTGTAGAAGCTAAATCATGTATATCACAAGTATATGAAGCTAATCCATTTGTTTCGCATGGTTTCGAAGATAAGCCTTCTACTTCGCATTGATTTGCAGATAAATCATGTGTTTTGCATGGATTTCAATCTAACTCGTTTGTTTCGCATGCTGTTGGAACTAAATCATGTATATCACAAGTATTTGAAGCTATATCATTTGTTTCGCATTTATTCGAAGATAAGCCTTCTACTTCGCATTGATTTTAATCTAAATCATGTGTTTCGCATGGATTTGAGGCTAACTCGTTTGTTTCGCATGCAGTTGAAGCTGAATCATGTATATCACAAGTATTTGAAGCTAAACCATTTGATTCCCATGGATTTGAAGCTAAGCTTTCTACTTAGCATTGATTTGAAGATAAATCATGTTTTTCGCTTGGACTTGAAGTTAACTCGTTTGCTTCGCATGCTGTTGAAGTTAAATCATGTATATCACATGTATTTGAAGCTATATCATTTGTTTCGCATGGATTCGAAGATAACCCTTCTAATTCGCATTCATTGGAACCTAAATCATGTGTTTCGCATGGATTTGAAGCTAACTCGTTTGTTTCGCATGCTGTTGAAGCTAAATCATGTATATCACAAGTATTTGAAGTTAAACAATTTGTCTCGCATGGTTTCGAAGATAATCCATATACTTCGCATTGATTTGAAGCTAAATCATGTGTTTCGCATGGGTTTGAAGCTAACTCGTTTGTTTCGCCTGCATTTGAAGCTATATCACTTATATTCACAAGTATGTGAAGCTAAATCATTCGCTTCGCATGGATTTGAAGCTAAGCCATCAACTTCGCGTTGACTTGATGCTAAATCATGTGTTTCGCATGGATTTGAAGCTAACTCGTTTGCTTCGCATGCTGTTGAAGCTAAATCATGTATATCACAAGTATTTGAAGCTAATCCATTTGTTTCGCATGGTTTCGAAGATAAGCCTTCTACTTCGCATTGATTTGCAGATAAATCATTTGTTTCGCATGGATTTCAATCTAACTCGTTTGTTTCGCATGCTGTTGGAACTAAATCATGTATATCACAAGTATTTGAAGCTATATCATTTGTTTCGCATTTATTCGAAGATAAGCCTTCTACTTCGCATTGATTTTAATCTAAATCATGTGTTTCGCATGGATTTGAAGCTAACTCGTTTGTTTCGCATGCAGTTGAAGCTGAATCATGTATATCACAAGTATTTGAAGCTAAACCATCTGATTCCCATGGATTTGAAGCTAAGCTTTCTACTTAGCATTGATTTGAAGATAAATCATGTTTTTCGCTTGGACTTGAAGTTAACTCGTTTGCTTCGCATGCTGTTGAAGTTAAATCATGTATATCACATGTATTTGAAGCTCTATCATTTGTTTCGCATGGATTCGAAGATAACCCTTCTAATTCGCATTCATTGGAACCTAAATCATGTGTTTCGCATGGATTTGAAGCTAACTCGTTTGTTTCGCATGCTGTTGAAGCTAAATCATGTATATCACAAGTATTTGAAGTTAAACAATTTGTCTCGCATGGTTTCGAAGATAATCCATATACTTCGCATTGATTTGAAGCTAAATCATGTGTTTCGCATGGGTTTGAAGCTAACTCGTTTGTTTCGCCTGCATTTGAAGCTATATCACTTATATTCACAAGTATGTGAAGCTAAATCATTCGCTTCGCATGGATTTGAAGCTAAGCCATCAACTTCGCGTTGACTTGATGCTAAATCATGTGTTTCGCATGGATTTGAAGCTAACTCGTTTGATTCGCATGCTGTTGAAGCTAAATCATGTATATCACAAGTATTTGAAGTTAAACAATTTCTTTCGCATGGTTTCGAAGATAATCCATATACTTCGCATTCATTTGAAGCTAAATCAGGTGTTTCGCATGGGTTTGAAGCTAACTCGTTTGTTTCGCCTGCATTTGTAGCTATATCACTTATATTCACAAGTATGTGAAGCTAAATCATTCGCTTCGCATGGATTTGAAGCTAAGCCATCAACTTCGCGTTGACTTGATGCTAAATCATTTGTTTCGCATGGATTTGAAGCTAACTCGTTTGTTTCGCATGCAGTTGAAGCTGAATCATGAATATCACAAGTATTTGAACCTAATCTATTCGTTTCGCATGGATTCGAAGATAACCCTTCTTCTTCGCATTGATTTGAAGCTAAATCATGTGTTTCGCATGGATTTGAAGCTAACTCGTTTGTTTCGCATGCTGTTGAAGCTAAATCATGTATATCACAAGTATATGAAGCTAATCCATTTGTTTCGCATGGTTTCGAAGATAAGCCTTCGACTTCGCATTGATTTTAATCTAAATCATGTGTTTCGCATGGATTTGAAGCTAACTCGTTTGTTTCGCATGCAGTTGAAGCTGAATCATGTATATCACAAGTATTTGAAGCTAAACCATTTGATTCCCATTGATTTGAAGCTAAGCTTTCTACTTAGCATTGATTTGAAGATAAATCATGTTTTTCGCTTGGACTTGAAGTTAACTCGTTTGCTTCGCATGCTGTTGAAGCTAAATCATGTATATCACAAGTATTTGAAGCTATATCATATGTTTCGCATGGATTCGAAGATAAGCCTTCTACTTCGCATTGATTTGAAGCTAAATCATGTGTTTCGCATGGATTTGAATCCTACCCGTTTGTTTCGCATGCTGTTGAAGTTAAATCATGTATATCACATGTATTTGAAGCTATATTATTTGTTTCGCATGGATTCGAAGATAACCCTTCTAATTCGCATTCATTGGAACCTAAATCATGTGTTTCGCATGGATTTGAAGCTAACTCGTTTGTTTCGCATGCTGTTGAAGCTAAATCATGTATATCACAAGTATTTGAAGTTAAACAATTTGTTTCGCATGGTTTCGAAGATAATCCATATAATTCGCATTGATTTGAAGCTAAATCATGTGTTTCGCATGGGTTTGAAGCTAACTCGTTTGTTTCGCCTGCATTTGAAGCTATATCACTTATATTCACAAGTATCTGAAGCTAAATCATTCGCTTCGCATGGATTTGAAGCTAAGCCATCAACTTCGCGTTGACTTGATGCTAAATCATGTGTTTCGCATGGATTTGAAGCTAACTCGTTTGTTTCGCATGCAGTTGAAGCTGAATCATGAATATCACAAGTATTTGAAGCTAATCTATTCGTTTCGCATGGATTCGAAGATAACCCTTGTTCTTCGCATTGATTTGAAGCTAAATCATGTGTTTCGCATGGATTTGAAGCTAACTCGTTTGTTTCGCATGCTGTTCAAGCTAAATCATGTATATCACAAGTTTATGAAGCTAATCCATTTGTTTCGCATGGTTTCGAAGATAAGCCTTCTACTTCGCATTGTTTTGCAGATAAATCATGTGTTTCGCTTGGGTTTGAAGCTAACTCGTTTGTTTCGCCTGCATTTGAAGCTATATCACTTATATTCACAAGTATGTGAAGCTAAATCATTCGCTTCGCATGGATTTGAAGCTAAGCCATCAACTTCGCGTTGACTTGATGCTAAATCATGTGTTTCGCATGGATTTGAAGCTAACTCGTTTGCTTCGCATGCTGTTGAAGCTAAATCATGTATATCACAAGTATTTGAAGCTAATCCATTTGTTTCGCATGGTTTCGAAGATAAGCCTTCTACTTCGCATTGATTTGCAGATAAATCATGTGTTTCGCATGGATTTGAATCTAACTCGTTTGTTTCGCATGCTGTTGGAACTAAATCATGTATATCACAAGTATTTGAAGCTATATCATTTGTTTCG
This sequence comes from Megalopta genalis, assembly GCF_051020955.1. Taxonomy (NCBI): domain Eukaryota; kingdom Metazoa; phylum Arthropoda; class Insecta; order Hymenoptera; family Halictidae; genus Megalopta; species Megalopta genalis. Next base: position 485,622 of record NW_027476203.1, on the reverse strand, counting down.
CATTTATTCGAAGATAAGCCTTCTACTTCGCATTGATTTTAATCTAAATCATGTGTTTCGCATGGATTTGAAGCTAACTCGTTTGTTTCGCATGCAGTTGAAGCTGAATCATGTATATCACAAGTATTTGAAGCTAAACCATTTGAATCCCATGGATTTGAAGCTAAGCTTTCTACTTAGCATTGATTTGAAGATAAATCATGTTTTTCGCTTGGACTTGAAGTTAACTCGTTTATTTCGCATGCTGTTGAAGCTCAATCATGTATACCACAAGTATATGAAGCTAATCCAATTGTTTCGCATGGATTCGAAGATAAGCCTTCTACTTCGCATTGATTTGAAGCTAAATCATGTGTTTCGCATGGATTTGAATCTAACTCGTTTGTTTCGCATGCTGTTGAAGCTAAATCATGTATATCACATGTATTTGAAGCTATATCATTTGTTTCGCATGGATTCGAAGATAACCCTTCTAATTCGCATTCATTGGAACCTAAATCATGTGTTTCGCATTGATTTGAAGCTAAATCATGTCTTTCGCATGGGTTTCAAGCTAACTCGTTTGTTTCGCCTGCATTTGAAGCTATATCACTTATATTCACAAGTATGTGAAGCTAAATCATTCGCTTCGCATGGATTTGAAGCTAAGCCATCAACTTCGCGTTGACTTGATGCTAAATCATGTGTTTCGCATGGACTTGAAGCTAACTCGTTTGTTTCGCATGCTGTTGAAACTAAATCATGTATATCACAAGTATTTGAAGTTAAACAATTTCTTTCGCATGGTTTCGAAGATAATCCATATACTTCGCATTGATTTGAAGCTAAATCATGTGTTTCGCATGGGTTTGACGCTAACTCGTTTGTTTCGCCTGCATTTGAAGCTATATCACTTACATTCACAAGTATGTGAAGCTAAATCATTCGCTTCGCATGGATTTGAAGCTAAGCCATCAACTTCGCGTTGACTTGATGCTAAATCATGTGTTTCGCATGGATTTGAAACTAACTTGTTTGATTCGCGAGCAGTTGAAGCTAAATCAAGTGTATCACAAGTATTTGAAGCTAAACCATTTGCTTCGCATGGATTCGAAGGTAAGCCTTCCACTTCGCATTGATTTGAAGCTAAATCATGTGTTTCGCATGGATTTGAAGTTAACTCGTTTGTTTCGCATGCAGTTGAAGCTAAATCATGTATATCACAAGTATTTGAAGCCAAATCATTTGCTTCGCATGGATTCGAAAATCAGCCTTCTACTTCGCATTGATTAGATGCTAAATCATGTGTTTCGCATGGATTTGAAGCTAACTCGTTTTTTTCGCATGCAGTTGAAGCTAAATCATGTACATCACAAGTATTTGAAGCTAAACCATTTGTTTCGCATGGATTCGAAGATAATCCATGTTCTTCGCATTCATTTGAAGCTAAATCATGCGTTTCGATTGGATTTGAAGATAACTCGTTTGTTTCGCATGCTGTTAAAGCTAAATCATGTATATCACAAGTATTTGAAGATAAACCATTTGTTTCGCATGGATTCGAAGATAATCCATCTACTTCGCATTGTTTTGAAGCTAAATCATGTGTTTCGCATGGATTTGAAGCTAACTCGTTTGTTTCGCATGCTGTTGAATCTAAATCATGTATATCACAAGTATTTGCAGCTAAACCATTTGTTTCGCATGGATTCTAACATAAGCCTTCTACTTCGCATTGATTTGAAGCTAAATCATGTGTTTCGCATGGATTTGAATCTAACTCGTTTGTTTCGCATGCTGTTGAAGTTAAATCATGTATATCACATGTATTTGAAGCTATATCATTTGTTTCGCATGGATTCGAAGATAACCCTTCTAATTCGCATTCATTGGAACCTAAATCATGTGTTTCGCATGGATTTGAAGCTAACTCGTTTGTTTCGCATGCTGTTGAAGCTAAATCATGTATATCACAAGTATTTGAAGCTATATCATTTGTTTCGCATTTATTCGAAGATAAGAATTCTACTTCGCATTGATTTTAATCTAAATCATGTGTTTCGCATGGATTTGAAGCTAACTCGTTTGTTTCGCATGCAGTTGAAGCTGAATCATGTATATCACAAGTATTTGAAGCTAAACCATTTGATTCCCATGGATTTGAAGCTAAGCTTTCTACTTAGCATTGATTTGAAGATAAATCATGTTTTTCGCTTGGACTTGAAGTTAACTCGTTTGCATCGCATGCTGTTGAAGCTAAATCATGTATATCACAAGTATTTGAAGCTATATCATATGTTTCGCATGGATTCGAAGATAAGCCTCCTACTTCGCATTGATTTGAAGATAAATCATGTGTTTCGCATGGATTTGAATCTATCTCGTTTGTTTCGCATGCTGTTCGAACTAAATCATGTATATCACAAGTATTTGAAGCTATATCATTTGTTTCGCATTTATTCGAAGATAAGAATTCTACTTCGCATTGATTTTATTCTAAATCATATGTTTCGCATGGATTTGAAGCTAACTCGTTTGTTTCGCATGCAGTTGAAGCTGAATCATGTATATCACAAGTATTTGAAGCTAAACCATTTGAATCCCATGGATTTGAAGCTAAGCTTTCTACTTAGCATTGATTTGAAGATAAATCATGTTTTTCGCTTGGACTTGAAGTTAACTCGTTTATTTCGCATGCTGTTGAAGCTCAATCATGTATACCACAAGTATATGAAGCTAATCCAATTGTTTCGCATGGATTCGAAGATAAGCCTTCTACTTCGCGTTGACTTGATGCTAAATCATGTGTTTCGCATGGATTTGAAGCTAACTCGTTTGTTTCGCATGCTGTTGAAGCTGAATCATGTATATCACAAGTATTTGTAGCTATATCATATGTTTCGCATGAATTCGAAGATAACCCTTCTAATTCGCATTGATTTGAAGCTAAATCATGTGTTTCGCATGGATTTGAAGCTAACTCGTTTGTTTCGCATGCAGTTGAAGCTGAATCATGAATATCACAGGTATTTGAAGCTAATCTATTCGTTTCGCATGGATTCGAAGATAACCCTTCTTCTTCGCATTGATTTGAAGATAAATCATGTGTTTCGCATGGATTTGAATCTAACTCGTTTGTTTCGCATGCTGTTGGAACTAAATCATGTATATCACAAGTATTTGAAGCTATATCATTTGTTTCGCATTTATTCGAAGATAAGCCTTCTACTTCGCATTGATTTTAATCTAAATCATGTGTTTCGCATGGATTTGAAGCTAACTCGTTTGTTTCGCATGCAGTTGAAGCTGAATCATGTATATCACAAGTATTTGAAGCTAAACCATTTGAATCCCATGGATTTGAAGCTAAGCTTTCTACTTAGCATTGATTTGAAGATAAATCATGGTTTTCGCTTGGACTTGAAGTTAACTCGTTTATTTCGCATGCTGATGAAGCCCAATCATGTATACCACAAGTATATGAAGCTAATCCAATTGTTTCGCATGGATTCGAAGATAAGCCTTCTACTTCGCATTGATTTGAAGCTAAATCATGTGTTTCGCATGGATTTGAATCTAACTCGTTTGTTTCGCATGCTGTTGAAGTTAAATCATGTATATCACATGTATTTGAAGCTATATCATTTGTTTCGCATGGATTCGAAGATAACCCTTCTAATTCGCATTCATTGGAACCTAAATCATGTGTTTCGCATTGATTTGAAGCTAAATCATGTCTTTCGCATGGGTTTGAAGCTAACTCGTTTGTTTCGCTTGCATTTGAAGTTATATCACTTATATTCACAAGTATGTGAAGCTAAATCATTCGCTTCGCATGGATTTGAAGCTAAGCCATCAACTTCGCGTTGACTTGATGCTAAATCTTGTGTTTCGCATGGACTTGAAGCTAACTCGTTTGTTTCGCATGCTGTTGAAGCTAAATCATGTATATCACAAGTATTTGAAGTTAAACAATTTCTTTCGCATGGTTTCGAAGATAATCCATATACTTCGCATTGATTTGAAGCTAAATCATGTGTTTCGCATGGGTTTGAAGCTAACTCGTTTGTTTCGCCTGCATTTGAAGCTATATCACTTACATTCACAAGTATGTGAAGCTAAATCATTCGCTTCGCATGGATTTGAAGCTAAGCCATCAACTTCGCGTTGACTTGATGATAAATCATGTGTTTCGCATGGATTTGAAACTAACTTGTTTGATTCGCGAGCAGTTGAAGCTAAATCAAGTGTATCACAAGTATTTGAAGCTAAACCATTTGCTTCGCATGGATTCGAAGGTAAGCCTTCCACTTCGCATTGATTTGAAGCTAAATCATGTGTTTCGCATGGATTTGAAGTTAACTCGTTTGTTTCGCATGCAGTTGAAGCTAAATCATGTATATCACAAGTATTTGAAGCCAAACCATTTGCTTCGCATGGATTCGAAAATCAGCCTTCTACTTCGCATTGATTAGATGCTAAATCATGTGTTTCGCATGGATTTGAAGCTAACTCGTTTTTTTCGCATGCAGTTGAAGCTAAATCATGTACATCACAAGTATTTGAAGCTAAACCATTTGTTTCGCATGGATTCGAAGATAATCCATGTTCTTCGCATTCATTTGAAGCTAAATCATGCGTTTCGATTGGATTTGATGATAACTCGTTTGTTTCGCATGCTGTTAAAGCTAAATCATGTATATCACAAGTATTTGAACATAAACCATTTGTTTCGCATGGATTCGAAGATAATCCATCTACTTCGGATTGTTTTGAAGCTAAATCATGTGTTTCGCATGGATTTGAAGCTAACTCGTTTGTTTCGCATGCTGTTGAATCTAAATCATGTATATCACAAGTATTTGCAGCTAAACCATTTGTTTCGCATGGATTCTAACATAAGCCTTCTACTTCGCATTGATTTGAAGCTAAATCATGTGTTTCGCATGGATTTGAATCTAACTCGTTTGTTTCGCATGCTGTTGAAGTTAAATCATGTATATCACATGTATTTGAAGCTATATCATTTGTTTCGCATAGATTCGAAGATAACCCTTCTAATTCGCATTCATTGGAACCTAAATCATGTGTTTCGCATGGATTTGAAGCTAACTCGTTTGTTTCGCATGCTGTTGAAGCTAAATCATGTATATCACAAGTATTTGAAGTTAAACAATTTGTTTCGCATGGTTTCGAAGATAATCCATATACTTCGAATTGATTTGAAGCTAAATCATGTGTTTCGAATGGGTTTGAAGCTAACTCGTTTGTTTCGCCTGCATTTGAAGCTATATCACTTATATTCACAAGTATGTGAAGCTAAATCATTCGTTTCGCATGGATTTGAAGCTAACTCGTTTGTTTCGCATGCTGTCGAAGCTAAATCATGTATATCACAAGTATATGAAGCTAATCCATTTGTTTCGCATGGTTTCGAAGATAACCCTTCTTCTTCGCATTGATTTGAAGCTAAATCAGGTGTTTCGCATGGATTTGAAGCTAACTCGTTTGTTTCGCATGCTGTCGAAGCTAAATCATGTATATCACAAGTATATGAAGCTAATCCATTTGTTTCGCATGGTTTCGAAGATAACCCTTCTTCTTCGCATTGATTTGAAGCTAAATCATGTGTTTCGCATGGATTTGAAGCTAACTCGTTTGTTTCGCATGCTGTTGAAACTAAATCATGTATATCACAAGTATATGAAGCTAATCCATTTGTTTCGCATGGTTTCGAAGATAAGCCTTCTACTTCGCATTGATTTTAATCTAAATCATTTGTTTCGCATGGATTTGAAGCTAACTCGTTTGTTTCGCATGCAGTTGAAGCTGAATCATGAATATCACAAGTATTTGAAGCTAATCTATTCGTTTCGCATGGATTCGAAGATGACCCTTCTTCTTCGCATTAATTTGAAGCTAAATCATGTGTTTCGCATGGGTTTGAAGCTAACTCGTTTGTTTCGCCTGCATTTGAAGCTATATCTCTTATATTCACAAGTATGTGAAGCTAAATCATTCGCTTCGCATGGATTTGAAGCTAAGCCATCAACTTCGCGTTGACTTGATGCTAAATCATGTGTTTCGCATGGATTTGAAGCTAACTCGTTTGCTTCGCATGCTGTTGAAGCTAAATCATGTATATCACAAGTATTTGAAGCTATATCATATGTTTCGCATGGATTCGAAGATAAGCCTCCTACTTCGCATTGATTTGAAGATAAATCATGTGTTTCGCATGGGTTTGAATCTAACTCGTTTGTTTCGCATGCTGTTGGAACTAAATCATGTATATCACAAGTATTTGAAGCTATATCATTTGTTTCGCATTTATTCGAAGATAAGAATTCTACTTCGCATTGATTTTACTCTAAATCATGTGTTTCGCATGGATTTGAAGCTAATTCGTTTGTTTCGCATGCAGTTGAAGGTGAATCATGTATATCACAAGTATTTGAAGCTAAACCATTTGAATCCCATGGATTTGAAGCTAAGCTTTCTACTTAGCATTGATTTGAAGATAAATCACGTTTTTCGCTTGGACTTGAAGTTAACTCGTTTATTTCGCATGCTGTTGAAGCTAAATCATGTATACCACAAGTATATGAAGCTAATCCAATTGTTTCGCATGGATTCGAAGATAAGCCTTCTACTTCGCATTGATTTGAAGCTAAATCATGTGTTTCGCATGGATTTGAATCTAACTCGTTTGTTTCGCATGCTGTTGAAGTTAAATCATGTATATCACATGTATTTGAAGCTATATCATTTGTTTCGCATGGATTCGAAGATAACCCTTCTAATTCGAATTCATTGGAACCTAAATCATGTTTTTCGCTTGGACTTGAAGTTAACTCGTTTGTTTCGCATGCTGTTGAAGCTAAATCATGTATATCACAAGTATTTGAAGTTAAACAATTTGTCTCGCATGGTTTCGAAGATAATCCATTTACTTCGCATTGATTTGAAGCTAAATCATGTGTTTCGCATGGGTTTGAAGCTAACTCGTTTGTTTCGCCTGCATTTGAAGCTATATCACTTATATTCACAAGTATGTGAAGCTAAATCATTCGCTTCGCATGGATTTGAAGCTAAGCCATCAACTTCGCGTTGACTTGATGCTAAATCATGTGTTTCGCATGGATTTGAAGCTAACTCGTTTGTTTCGCATGCTGTTGAAGCTAAATCATGTATATCACAAGTATTTGAAGTTAAACAATTTGTCTCGCATGGTTTCGAAGATAATCCATATACTTCGCATTGATTTGAAGCTAAATCATGTGTTTCGCATGGGTTTGAAGCTAACTCGTTTGTTTCGCCTGCATTTGAAGCTATATCACTTATATTCACAAGTATGTGAAGCTAAATCATTCGCTTCGCATTGATTTGAAGCTAAGCCATCAACTTCGCGTTGACTTGATGCTAAATCATGTATTTCGCATGGATTTGAAGCTAACTCGTTTGCTTCGCATGCTGTTGAAGCTAAATCATGTATATCACAAGTATTTGAAGCTATATCATATGTTTCGCATGGATTCGAAGATAAGCCTCCTACTTCGCATTGATTTGAAGATAAATCATGTGTTTCGCGTGGATTTGAATCTAACTCGTTTGTTTCGCATGCTGTTGGAACTAAATCATGTATATCACAAGTATTTGAAGCTATATCATTTGTTTCGCATTTATTCGAAGATAAGAATTCTACTTCGCATTGATTTTACTCTAAATCATGTGTTTCGCATGGATTTGAAGCTAATTCGTTTGTTTCGCATGCAGTTGAAGCTGAATAATGTATATCACAAGTATTTGAAGCTAAACCATTTGAATCCCATGGATTTGAAGCTAAGCTTTCTACTTAGCATTGATTTGAAGATAAATCATGTTTTTCGCTTGGACTTGAAGTTAACTCGTTTATTTCGCATGCTGTTGAAGCTAAATCATGTATACCACAAGTATATGAAGCTAATCCAATTGTTTCGCATGGATTCGAAGATAAGCCTTCTACTTCGCATTGATTAGATGCTAAATCATGTGTTTCGCATGGATTTGAAGCTAACTCGTTTTTTTCGCATGCAGTTGAAGCTAAATCATCTACATCACAAGTATTTGAAGCTAAACCATTTGTTTCGCATGGATTCGAAGATAATCCATGTTCTTCGCATTCATTTGAAGCTAAATCATGTGTTTCGATTGGATTTGAAGCTAACTCGTTTATTTCGCATCCTGTTGAAGCTAAATCATGTATATCACAAGTATTTTAAGTTAAACAATTTGTTTCGCATGGTTTCGAAGATAATCCATATACTTCGCATTGATTTGAAGCTAAATCATGTGTTTCGCATGGATTTGAAGCTAACTCGTTTGTTTCGCATGCAGTTGAAGCTAAATCATGTATATCACAAGTATTTGAAGCCAAACCATTTGCTTCGCATGGATTCGAAAATCAGCCTTCTACTTCGCATTGATTAGATGCTAAATCATGTGTTTCGCATGGATTTGAAGCTAACTCGTTTTTTTTCGCATGCAGTTGAAGCTAAATCATGTATATCACAAGTATATGAAGCTAATCCATTTGTTTCGCATGGTTTCGAAGATAACCCTTCTTCTTCGCATTGATTTGAAGCTAAATCAGGTGTTTCGCATGGATTTGAAGCTAACTCGTTTGTTTCGCATGCTGTCGAAGCTAAATCATGTATATCACAAGTATATGAAGCTAATCCATTTGTTTCGCATGGTTTCGAAGATAAGCCTTCTACTTCGCATTGATTTGCAGATAAATCATGTGTTTCGCATGGATTTCAATCTAACTCGTTTGTTTCGCATGCTGTTGAAGCTAAATCATGTATATCACAAGTATTTGAAGTTAAACAATTTGTCTCGCATGGTTTCGAAGATAATCCATATACTTCGCATTGATTTGAAGCTAAATCATGTGTTTCGCATGGATTTGAATCTAACTCGTTTGTTTCGCATGCTGTTGAAGTTAAATCATGTATATCACAAGTATTTGCAGCTAAACCATTTGTTTCGCATGGATTCTAACATAAGCCTTCTACTTCGCATTGATTTGAACCTAAATCATGTGTTTCGCATGGATTTGAAGCTAACTCGTTTGTTTCGCATGCTGTTGAAGCTAAATCATGTATATCACAAGTATTTGAAGTTAAACAATTTGTTTCGCATGGTTTCGAAGATAATCCATATACTTCGAATTGATTTGAAGCTAAATCATGTGTTTCGAATGGGTTTGAAGCTAACTCGTTTGTTTCGCCTGCATTTGAAGCTATATCACTTATATTCACAAGTATGTGAAGCTAAATCATTCGTTTCGCATGGATTTGAAGCTAACTCGTTTTTTTCGCATGCAGTTGAAGCTAAATCATGTATATCACAAGTATATGAAGCTAATCCATTTGTTTCGCATGGTTTCGAAGATAACCCTTCTTCTTCGCATTGATTTGAAGCTAAATCAGGTGTTTCGCATGGATTTGAAGCTAACTCGTTTGTTTCGCATGCTGTCGAAGCTAAATCATGTATATCACAAGTATATGAAGCTAATCCATTTGTTTCGCATGGTTTCGAAGATAAGCCTTCTACTTCGCATTGATTTGCAGATAAATCATGTGTTTCGCATGGATTTCAATCTAACTCGTTTGTTTCGCATGCTGTTGAAGCTAAATCATGTATATCACAAGTATTTGAAGTTAAACAATTTGTCTCGCATGGTTTCGAAGATAATCCATATACTTCGCATTGATTTGAAGCTAAATCATGTGTTTCGCATGGGTTTGAAGCTAACTCGTTTGTTTCGCCTGCATTTGAAGCTATATCACTTATATTCACAAGTATGTGAAGCTAAATCATTCGCTTCGCATGGATTTGAAGCTAAGCCATCAACTTCGCGTTGACTTGATGCTAAATCATGTGTTTCGCATGGATTTGAAGCTAACTCGTTTGTTTCGCTTGCTGTTGAAGCTAAATCATGTATATCACAAGTATTTGAAGTTAAACAATTTGTTTCGCATGGTTTCGAAGATAATCCATATACTTCGCATTGATTTGAAGCTAAATCATGTGTTTCGCATGGGTTTGAAGCTAACTCGTTTGTTTCGCCTGCATTTGTAGCTATATCACTTATATTCACAAGTATGTGAAGCTAAATCATTCGCTTCGCATGGATTTGAAGCTAAGCCATCAACTTCGCGTTGACTTGATGCTAAATCATGTATTTCGCATGGATTTGAAGCTAACTCGTTTGCTTCGCATGCTGTTGAAGCTAAATCATGTATATCACAAGTATTTGAAGCTATATCATATGTTTCGCATGGATTCGAAGATAAGCCTCCTACTTCGCATTGATTTGAAGATAAATCATGTGTTTCGCATGGATTTGAATCTAACTCGTTTGTTTCGCATGCTGTTGGAACTAAATCATGTATATCACAAGTATTTGAAGCTATATCATTTGTTTCGCATTTATTCGAAGATAAGAATTCTACTTCGCATTGATTTTACTCTAAATCATGTGTTTCGCATGGATTTGAAGCTAATTCGTTTGTTTCGCATGCAGTTGAAGCTGAATAATGTATATCACAAGTATTTGAAGCTAAACCATTTGAATCCCATGGATTTGAAGCTAAGCTTTCTACTTAGCATTGATTTGAAGATAAATCATGTTTTTCGCTTGGACTTGAAGTTAACTCGTTTATTTCGCATGCTGTTGAAGCTAAATCATGTATACCACAAGTATATGAAGCTAATCCAATTGTTTCGCATGGATTCGAAGATAAGCCTTCTACTTCGCATTGATTAGATGCTAAATCATGTGTTTCGCATGGATTTGAAGCTAACTCGTTTTTTTTCGCATGCAGTTGAAGCTAAATCATCTACATCACAAGTATTTGAAGCTAAACCATTTGTTTCGCATGGATTCGAAGATAATCCATGTTCTTCGCATTCATTTGAAGCTAAATCATGTGTTTCGATTGGATTTGAAGCTAACTCGTTTATTTCGCATCCTGTTGAAGCTAAATCATGTATATCACAAGTATTTTAAGTTAAACAATTTGTTTCGCATGGTTTCGAAGATAATCCATATACTTCGCATTGATTTGAAGCTAAATCATGTGTTTCGCATGGATTTGAAGCTAACTCGTTTGTTTCGCATGCAGTTGAAGCTAAATCATGTATATCACAAGTATTTGAAGCCAAACCATTTGCTTCGCATGGATTCGAAAATCAGCCTTCTACTTCGCATTGATTAGATGCTAAATCATGTGTTTCGCATGGATTTGAAGCTAACTCGTTTTTTTCGCATGCAGTTGAAGCTAAATCATGTATATCACAAGTATATGAAGCTAATCCATTTGTTTCGCATGGTTTCGAAGATAACCCTTCTTCTTCGCATTGATTTGAAGCTAAATCAGGTGTTTCGCATGGATTTGAAGCTAACTCGTTTGTTTCGCATGCTGTCGAAGCTAAATCATGTATATCACAAGTATATGAAGCTAATCCATTTGTTTCGCATGGTTTCGAAGATAAACCTTCTACTTCGCATTGATTTGCAGATAAATCATGTGTTTCGCATGGATTTCAATCTAACTCGTTTGTTTCGCATGCTGTTGAAGCTAAATCATGTATATCACAAGTATTTGAAGTTAAACAATTTGTCTCGCATGGTTTCGAAGATAATCCATATACTTCGCATTGATTTGAAGCTAAATCATGTGTTTCGCATGGATTTGAATCTAACTCGTTTGTTTCGCATGCTGTTGAAGTTAAATCATGTATATCACAAGTATTTGCAGCTAAACCATTTGTTTCGCATGGATTCTAACATAAGCCTTCTACTTCGCATTGATTTGAACCTAAATCATGTGTTTCGCATGGATTTGAAGCTAACTCGTTTGTTTCGAATGCTGTTGAAGCTAAATCATGTATATCACAAGTATTTGAAGTTAAACAATTTGTTTCGCATGGTTTCGAAGATAATCCATATACTTCGAATTGATTTGAAGCTAAATCATGTGTTTCGAATGGGTTTGAAGCTAACTCGTTTGTTTCGCCTGCATTTGAAGCTATATCACTTATATTCACAAGTATGTGAAGCTAAATCATTCGTTTCGCATGGATTTGAAGCTAACTCGTTTGTTTCGCATGCTGTCGAAGCTAAATCATGTATATCACAAGTATATGAAGCTAATCCATTTGTTTCGCATGGTTTCGAAGATAACCCTTCTTCTTCGCATTGATTTGAAGCTAAATCAGGTGTTTCGCATGGATTTGAAGCTAACTCGTTTGTTTCGCATGCTGTCGAAGCTAAATCATGTATATCACAAGTATATGAAGCTAATCCATTTGTTTCGCATGGTTTCGAAGATAAGCCTTCTACTTCGCATTGATTTGCAGATAAATCATGTGTTTCGCATGGATTTCAATCTAACTCGTTTGTTTCGCATGCTGTTGAAGCTAAATCATGTATATCACAAGTATTTGAAGTTAAACAATTTGTCTCGCATGGTTTCGAAGATAATCCATATACTTCGCATTGATTTGAAGCTAAATCATGTGTTTCGCATGGATTTGAATCTAACTCGTTTGTTTCGCATGCTGTTGAAGTTAAATCATGTATATCACAAGTATTTGCAGCTAAACCATTTGTTTCGCATGGATTCTAACATAAGCCTTCTACTTCGCATTGATTTGAACCTAAATCATGTGTTTCGCATGGATTTGAAGCTAACTCGTTTGTTTCGCATGCTGTTGAAGCTAAATCATGTATATCACAAGTATTTGAAGTTAAACAATTTGTCTCGCATGGTTTCGAAGATAATCCATATACTTCGCATTGATTTGAAGCTAAATCATGTGTTTCGCATGGGTTTGAAGCTAACTCGTTTGTTTCGCCTGCATTTGAAGCTATATCACTTATATTCACAAGTATGTGAAGCTAAATCATTCGCTTCGCATGGATTTGAAGCTAAGCCATCAACTTCGCGTTGACTTGATGCTAAATCATGTGTTTCGCATGGATTTGAAGCTAACTCGTTTGTTTCGCTTGCTGTTGAAGCTAAATCATGTATATCACAAGTATTTGAAGTTAAACAATTTGTTTCGCATGGTTTCGAAGATAATCCATATACTTCGCATTGATTTGAAGCTAAATCATGTGTTTCGCATGGGTTTGAAGCTAACTCGTTTGTTTCGCCTGCATTTGTAGCTATATCACTTATATTCACAAGTATGTGAAGCTAAATCATTCGCTTCGCATGGATTTGAAGCTAAGCCATCAACTTCGCGTTGACTTGATGCTAAATCATTTGTTTCGCATGGATTTGAAGCTAACTCGTTTGTTTCGCATGCAGTTGAAGCTGAATCATGAATATCACAAGTATTTGAAGCTAATCTATTCGTTTCGCATGGATTCGAAGATAACCCTTCTTCTTCGCATTGATTTGAAGCTAAATCATGTGTTTCGCATGGATTTGAAGCTAACTCGTTTGTTTCGCATGCTGTTGAAGCTAAATCATGTATATCACAAGTATATGAAGCTAATCCATTTGTTTCGCATGGTTTCGAAGATAAGCCTTCTACTTCGCATTGATTTTAATCTAAATCATGTGTTTCGCATGGATTTGAAGCTAACTCGTTTGTTTCGCATGCAGTTGAATCTGAATCATGTATATCACAAGTATTTGAAGCTAAACCATTTGATTCCCATGGATTTGAAGCTAAGCTTTCTACTTAGCATTGATTTGAAGATAAATCATGTTTTTCGCTTGGACTTGAAGTTAACTCGTTTGCTTCGCATGCTGTTGAAGCTAAATCATGTATATCACAAGTATTTGAAGCTATATCATATGTTTCGCATGGATTCGAAGATAAGCCTTCTACTTCGCATTGATTTGAAGCTAAATCATGTGTTTCGCATGGATTTGAATCTTACTCGTTTGTTTCGCATGCTGTTGAAGTTAAATCATGTGTATCACATGTATTTGAAGCTATATTATTTGTTTCGCATGGATTCGAAGATAACCCTTCTAATTCGCATTCATTGGAACCTAAATCATGTGTTTCGCATGGATTTGAAGCTAACTCGTTTGTTTCGCATGCTGTTGAAGCTAAATCATGTATATCACAAGTATTTGAAGTTAAACAATTTGTTTCGCATGGTTTCGAAGATAATCCATATACTTCGCATTGATTTGAAGCTAAATCATGTGTTTCGCATGGGTTTGAAGCTAACTCGTTTGTTTCGCCTGCATTTGAAGCTATATCACTTATATTCACAAGTATCTGAAGCTAAATCATCCGCTTCGCATGGATTTGAAGCTAAGCCATCAACTTCGCGTTGACTTGATGCTAAATCATGTGTTTCGCATGGATTTGAAGCTAACTCGTTTGTTTCGCATGCAGTTGAAGCTGAATCATGAATATCACAAGTATTTGAAGCTAATCTATTCGTTTCGCATGGATTCGAAGATAACCCTTCTTCTTCGCATTGATTTGAAGCTAAATCATGTGTTTCGCATGGATTTGAAGCTAACTCGTTTGTTTCGCATGCTGTTCAAGCTAAATCATGTATATCACAAGTTTATGAAGCTAATCCATTTGTTTCGCATGGTTTCGAAGATAAGCCTTCTACTTCGCATTGATTTGCAGATAAATCATGTGTTTCGCATGGATTTGAATCTAACTCGTTTGTTTCGCATGCTGTTGGATCTAAATCATGTATATCACAAGTATTTGAAGCTATATCATTTGTTTCGCATTTATTCGAAGATAAGCCTTCTACTTCGCATTGATTGTAATCTAAATCATGTGTTTCGCATGGATTTGAATCTAACTCGTTTGTTTCGCATGCTGTTGGAACTAAATCATGTATATCACAAGTATTTGAAGCTATATCATTTGTTTCGCATTTATTCGAAGATAAGCCTTCTACTTCGCATTGATTGTAATCTAAATCATGTGTTTCGCATGGATTTGAAGCTAACTCGTTTGTTTCGCATGCAGTTGAAGCTGAATCATGTATATCACAAGTATTTGAAGCTAAACCATTTGCTTCGCATGGATTCGAAAATCAGCCTTCTACTTCGCATTGATTAGATGCTAAATCATGTGTTTCGCATGGATTTGAAGATAACTCGTTTGTTTCGCATGCTGTTAAAGCTAAATCATGTATATCACAAGTATTTGAAGATAAACCATTTGTTTCGCATGGATTCGAAGATAATCCATCTACTTCGGATTGTTTTGAAGCTAAATCATGTGTTTCGCATGGATTTGAAGCTAACTCGTTTGTTTCGCATGCTGTTGAAGCTAAATCATGTATATCACAAGTATTTGAAGTTAAACAATTTGTTTCGCATGGTTTCGAAGATAATCCATATACTTCGAATTGATTTGAAGCTAAATCATGTGTTTCGAATGGGTTTGAAGCTAACTCGTTTGTTTCGCCTGCATTTGAAGCTATATCACTTATATTCACAAGTATGTGAAGCTAAATCATTCGTTTCGCATGGATTTGAAGCTAACTCGTTTGTTTCGCATGCTGTCGAAGCTAAATCATGTATATCACAAGTATATGAAGCTAATCCATTTGTTTCGCATGGTTTCGAAGATAACCCTTCTTCTTCGCATTGATTTGAAGCTAAATCAGGTGTTTCGCATGGATTTGAAGCTAACTCGTTTGTTTCGCATGCTGTCGAAGCTAAATCATGTATATCACAAGTATATGAAGCTAATCTATTCGTTTCGCATGGATTCGAAGATAACCCTTCTTCTTCGCATTGATTTGAAGCTAAATCATGTGTTTCGCATGGATTTGAAGCTAACTCGTTTGTTTCGCATGCTGTTGAAGCTAAATCATGTATATCACAAGTATATGAAGCTAATCCATTTGTTTCGCATGGTTTCGAAGATAAGCCTTCTACTTCGCATTGATTTGCAGATAAATCATGTGTTCCGCATGGATTTGAATCTAACTCGTTTGTTTCGCATGCTGTTGGAACTAAATCATGTATATCACAAGCATTTGAAGCTATATCATTTGTTTCGCATTTATTCGAAGATAAGCCTTCTACTTCGCATTGATTGTAATCTAAATCATGTGTTTCGCATGGATTTGAAGCTAACTTGTTTGTTTCGCATGCAGTTGAAGCTGAATCATGTATATCACAAGTATTTGAAGCTAAACCATTTGATTCCCATGGATTTGAAGCTAAGCTTTCTACTTAGCATTGATTTGAAGATAAATCATGTTTTTAGCTTGGACTTGAAGTTAACTCGTTTGCTTCGCATGCTGTTGAAGTTAAATCATGTATATCACATGTATTTGAAGCTATATCATTTGTTTCGCATGGATTCGAAGATAACCCTTCTAATTCGCATTCATTGGAACCTAAATCATGTGTTTCGCATGGATTTGAAGCTAACTCGTTTGTTTCGCATGCTGTTGAAGCTAAATCATGTATATCACAAGTATTTGAAGTTAAACAATTTGTCTCGCATGGTTTCGAAGATAATCCATATACTTCGCATTGATTTGAAGCTAAATCATGTGTTTCGCATGGGTTTGAAGCTAACTCGTTTGTTTCGCCTGCATTTGAAGCTATATCACTTATATTCACAAGTATGTGAAGCTAAATCATTCGCTTCGCATGGATTTGAAGCTAAGCCATCAACTTCGCGTTGACTTGATGCTAAATCATGTGTTTCGCATGGATTTGAAGCTAACTCGTTTGTTTCGCATGCTGTTGAAGCTGAATCATGTATATCACAAGTATTTGAAGCTAAACCATTTGATTCCCATGGATTTGAAGCTAAGCTTTCTACTTAGCATTGATTTGAATATAAATCATGTTTTTCGCTTGGACTTGAAGTTAACTCGTTTGCTTCGCATGCTGTTGAAGCTAAATCATGTATATCACAAGTATTTGAAGCTATATCATATGTTTCGCATGGATTCGAAGATAAGCCTCCTACTTCGCATTGATTTGAAGATAAATCATGTGTTTCGCATGGATTTGAATCTAACTCGTTTGTTTCGCATGCTGTTGGAACTAAATCATGTATATCACAAGTATTTGAAGCTATATCATTTGTTTCGCATTTATTCGAAGATAAGAGTTCTACTTCGCATTGATTTTAATCTAAATCATGTGTTTCGCATGGATTTGAAGCTAACTCGTTTGTTTCGCATGCAGTTGAAGCTGAATCATGTATATCACAAGTATTTGAAGTTAAACAATTTGTTTCGCATGGTTTCGAAGATAATCCATATACTTCGCATTGATTTGAAGCTAAATCATGTGTTTCGCATGGATTTGAATCTAACTCGTTTGTTTCGCATGCTGTTGAAGTTAAATCATGTATATCACATGTATTTGAAGCTATATCATTTGTTTCGCATGGATTTGAAGATAACCCTTCTAAGTCGCATTCATTGGAACCTAAATAATGTGTTTCGCATGGATTTGAAGCTAACTCGTTTGTTTCGCATGCTGTTGAAGCTAAATCATGTATATCACAAGTATTTGAAGTTAAACAATTTGTCTCGCATGGTTTCGAAGATAATCCATATACTTCGCATTGATTTGAAGCTAAATCATGTGTTTCGCATGGGTTTGAAGCTAACTCGTTTGTTTCGCCTGCATTTGAAGCTATATCACTTATATTCACAAGTATGTGAAGCTAAATCATTCGCTTCGCAAGGATTTGAAGCTAAGCCATCAACTTCGTGTTGACTTGATGCTAAATCATGTGTTTCGCATGGATTTGAAGCTAACTCGTTTGCTTCGCATGCTGTTGAAGCTAAATCATGTATATCACAAGTATTTGAAGCTATATCATATGTTTCGCATGGATTCGAAGATAAGCCTCCTACTTCGCATTGATTTGAAGATAAATCATGTGTTTCGCATGGATTTGAATCTAACTCGTTTGTTTCGCATGCTGTTGGAACTAAATCATGTATATCACAAGTATTTGAAGCTATATCATTTGTTTCGCATTTATTCGAAGATAAGAATTCTACTTCGCATTGATTTTACTCTAAATCATATGTTTCGCATGGATTTGAAGCTAATTCGTTTGTTTCGCATGCAGTTGAAGCTGAATCATGTATATCACAAGTATTTGAAGCTAAACCATTTGAATCCCATGGATTTGAAGCTAAGCTTTCTACTTAGCATTGATTTGAAGATAAATCATGTTTTTCGCTTGGACTTGAAGTTAACTCGTTTATTTCGCATGCTGTTGAAGCTAAATCATGTATACCACAAGTATATGAAGCTAATCCAATTGTTTCGCATGGATTCGAAGATAAGCCTTCTACTTCGCATTGATTTGAAGCTAAATCATGTGTTTCGCATGGATTTGAATCTAACTCGTTTGTTTCGCATGCTGTTGAAGTTAAATCATGTATATCACATGTATTTGAAGCTATATCATTTGTTTCGCATGGATTCGAAGATAACCCTTCTAATTCGCATTCATTGGAACCTAAATCATGTGTTTCGCATGGATTTGAAGCTAACTCGTTTATTTCGCATGCTGTTGAAGCTAAATCATGTATACCACAAGTATATGAAGCTAATCCATTTGTTTCGCATGGATTCGAAGATAAGCCTTCTACTTCGCATTGATTTGAAGCTAAATCATGTGTTTCGCATGGATTTGAATCTAACTCGTTTGTTTCGCATGCTGTTGAAGTTAAATCATGTATATCACATGTATTTGAAGCTATATCATTTGTTTCGCATGGATTCGAAGATAACCCTTCTAATTCGCATTCATTGGAACCTAAATCATGTGTTTCGCATGGATTTGAAGCTAACTCGTTTATTTCGCATGCTGTTGAAGCTAAATCATGTATACCACAAGTATATGAAGCTAATCCATTTGTTTCGCATGGATTCCAACATAAGCCTTCTACTTCGCATTGATTTGAAGCTAAATCATGTGTTTCGCATGGATTTGAATCTAACTCGTTTGTTTCGCATGCTGTGGAAGTTAAATCATGTATATCACATGTATTTGAAGCTATAGCATTTGTTTCGCATGGATTCGAAGATAACCCTTCTAATTCGCATTCATTGGAACCTAAATCATGTGTTTCGCATGGATTTGAAGCTAACTCGTTTGTTTCGCATGCTGTTGAAGCTAAATCATGTATATCACAAGTATTTGCAGCTAAACCATTTGTTTCGCATGGATTCTAACATAAGCCTTCTACTTCGCATTGATTTGAACCTAAATCATGTGTTTCGCATGGATTTGAAGCTAACTCGTTTGTTTCGCATGCTGTTGAAGCTAAATCATGTATATCACAAGTATTTGAAGTTAAACAATTTGTTTCGCATGGTTTCGAAGATAATCCATATACTTCGAATTGATTTGAAGCTAAATCATGTGTTTCGAATGGGTTTGAAGCTAACTCGTTTGTTTCGCCTGCATTTGAAGCTATATCACTTATATTCACAAGTATGTGAAGCTAAATCATTCGTTTCGCATGGATTTGAAGCTAACTCGTTTGTTTCGCATGCTGTCGAAGCTAAATCATGTATATCACAAGTATATGAAGCTAATCCATTTGTTTCGCATGGTTTCGAAGATAACCCTTCTTCTTCGCATTGATTTGAAGCTAAATCATGTGTTTCGCATGGAGTTGAAGGTAACTCGTTTGTTTCGCATGCTGTAGAAGCTAAATCATGTATATCACAAGTATATGAAGCTAATCCATTTGTTTCGCATGGTTTCGAAGATAAGCCTTCTACTTCGCATTGATTTGCAGATAAATCATGTGTTTCGCATGGATTTCAATCTAACTCGTTTGTTTCGCATGCTGTTGGAACTAAATCATGTATATCACAAGTATTTGAAGCTATATCATTTGTTTCGCATTTATTCGAAGATAAGCCTTCTACTTCGCATTGATTTTAATCTAAATCATGTGTTTCGCATGGATTTGAAGCTAACTCGTTTGTTTCGCATGCAGTTGAAGCTGAATCATGTATATCACAAGTATTTGAAGCTAAACCATTTGATTCCCATGGATTTGAAGCTAAGCTTTCTACTTAGCATTGATTTGAAGATAAATCATGTTTTTCGCTTGGACTTGAAGTTAACTCGTTTGCTTCGCATGCTGTTGAAGTTAAATCATGTATATCACATGTATTTGAAGCTATATCATTTGTTTCGCATGGATTCGAAGATAACCCTTCTAATTCGCATTCATTGGAACCTAAATCATGTGTTTCGCATGGATTTGAAGCTAACTCGTTTGTTTCGCATGCTGTTGAAGCTAAATCATGTATATCACAAGTATTTGAAGTTAAACAATTTGTCTCGCATGGTTTCGAAGATAATCCATATACTTCGCATTGATTTGAAGCTAAATCATGTGTTTCGCATGGGTTTGAAGCTAACTCGTTTGTTTCGCCTGCATTTGAAGCTATATCACTTATATTCACAAGTATGTGAAGCTAAATCATTCGCTTCGCATGGATTTGAAGCTAAGCCATCAACTTCGCGTTGACTTGATGCTAAATCATGTGTTTCGCATGGATTTGAAGCTAACTCGTTTGTTTCGCATGCTGTTGAAGCTAAATCATGTATATCACAAGTATTTGAAGTTAAACAATTTCTTTCGCATGGTTTCGAAGATAATCCATATACTTCGCATTCATTTGAAGCTAAATCAGGTGTTTCGCATGGGTTTGAAGCTAACTCGTTTGTTTCGCCTGCATTTGTAGCTATATCACTTATATTCACAAGTATGTGAAGCTAAATCATTCGCTTCGCATGGATTTGAAGCTAAGCCATCAACTTCGCGTTGACTTGATGCTAAATCATTTGTTTCGCATGGATTTGAGGCTAACTCGTTTGTTTCGCATGCAGTTGAAGCTGAATCATGAATATCACAAGTATTTGAACCTAATCTATTCGTTTCGCATGGATTCGAAGATAACCCTTCTTCTTCGCATTGATTTGAAGCTAAATCATGTGTTTCGCATGGATTTGAAGCTAACTCGTTTGTTTCGCATGCTGTTGAAGCTAAATCATGTATATCACAAGTATATGAAGCTAATCCATTTGTTTCGCATGGTTTCGAAGATAAGCCTTCTACTTCGCATTGATTTTAATCTAAATCATGTGTTTCGCATGGATTTGAAGCTAACTCGTTTGTTTCGCATGCAGTTGAAGCTGAATCATGTATATCACAAGTATTTGAAGCTAAACCATTTGATTCCCATTGATTTGAAGCTAAGCTTTCTACTTAGCATTGATTTGAAGATAAATCATGTTTTTCGCTTGGACTTGAAGTTAACTCGTTTGCTTCGCATGCTGTTGAAGCTAAATCATGTATATCACAAGTATTTGAAGCTATATCATATGTTTCGCATGGATTCGAAGATAAGCCTTCTACTTCGCATTGATTTGAAGCTAAATCATGTGTTTCGCATGGATTTGAATCTTACTCGTTTGTTTCGCATGCTGTTGAAGTTAAATCATGTATATCACATGTATTTGAAGCTATATTATTTGTTTCGCATGGATTCGAAGATAACCCTTCTAATTCGCATTCATTGGAACCTAAATCATGTGTTTCGCATGGATTTGAAGCTAACTCGTTTGTTTCGCATGCTGTTGAAGCTAAATCATGTATATCACAAGTATTTGAAGTTAAACAATTTGTTTCGCATGGTTTCGAAGATAATCCATATACTTCGCATTGATTTGAAGCTAAATCATGTGTTTCGCATGGGTTTGAAGCTAACTCGTTTGTTTCGCCTGCATTTGAAGCTATATCACTTATATTCACAAGTATCTGAAGCTAAATCATTCGCTTCGCATGGATTTGAAGCTAAGCCATCAACTTCGCGTTGACTTGATGCTAAATCATGTGTTTCGCATGGATTTGAAGCTAACTCGTTTGTTTCGCATGCAGTTGAAGCTGAATCATGAATATCACAAGTATTTGAAGCTAATCTATTCGTTTCGCATGGATTCGAAGATAACCCTTCTTCTTCGCATTGATTTGAAGCTAAATCATGTGTTTCGCATGGATTTGAAGCTAACTCGTTAGTTTCGCATGCTGTTCAAGCTAAATCATGTATATCACAAGTTTATGAAGCTAATCCATTTGTTTCGCATGGTTTCGAAGATAAGCCTTCTACTTCGCATTGATTTGCAGATAAATCATGTGTTTCGCATGGGTTTGAAGCTAACTCGTTTGTTTCGCCTGCATTTGAAGCTATATCACTTATACTCACAAGTATGTGAAGCTAAATCATTCGCTTCGCATGGATTTGAAGCTAAGCCATCAACTTCGCGTTGACTTGATGCTAAATCATGTGTTTCGCATGGATTTGAAGCTAACTCGTATGCTTCGCATGCTGTTGAAGCTAAATCATGTATATCACAAGTATTTGAAGCTAATCCATTTGTTTCGCATGGTTTCGAAGATAAGCCTTCTACTTCGCATTGATTTGCAGATAAATCATGTGTTTCGCATGGATTTCAATCTAACTAGTTTGTTTCGCATGCTGTTGGAACTAAATCATGTATATCACAAGTATTTGAAGCTATATCATTTGTTTCGCATTTATTCGAAGATAAGCCTTCTACTTCGCATTGATTTTAATCTAAATCATGTGTTTCGCATGGATTTGAAGCTAACTCGTTTGTTTCGCATGCAGTTGAAGCTGAATCATGTATATCACAAGTATTTGAAGCTAAACCATCTGATTCCCATGGATTTGAAGCTAAGCTTTCTACTTAGCATTGATTTGAAGATAAATCATGTTTTTCGCTTGACTTGAAGTTAACTCGTTTGCTTCGCATGCTGTTGAAGTTAAATCATGTATATCACATGTATTTGAAGCTATATCATTTGTTTCGCATGGATTCGAAGATAACCCTTCTAATTCGCATTCATTGGAACCTAAATCATGTGTTTCGCATGGATTTGAAGCTAACTCGTTTGTTTCGCATGCTGTTGAAGCTAAATCATGTATATCACAAGTATTTGAAGTTAAACAATTTGTCTCGCATGGTTTCGAAGATAATCCATATACTTCGCATTGATTTGAAACTAAATCATGTGTTTCGCATGGGTTTGAAGCTAACTCGTTTGTTTCGCCTGCATTTGAAGCTATATCACTTATATTCACAAGTATGTGAAGCTAAATCATTCGCTTCGCATGGATTTGAAGCTAAGCCATCAACTTCGCGTTGACTTGATGCTAAATCATGTGTTTCGCATGGATTTGAAGCTAACTCGTTTGTTTCGCATGCTGTTGAAGCTAAATCATGTATATCACAAGTATTTGAAGTTAAACAATTTCTTTCGCATGGTTTCGAAGATAATCCATATACTTCGCATTCATTTGAAGCTAAATCAGGTGTTTCGCATGGGTTTGAAGCTAACTCGTTTGTTTCGCCTGCATTTGTAGCTATATCACTTATATTCACAAGTATGTGAAGCTAAATCATTCGCTTCGCATGGATTTGAAGCTAAGCCATCAACTTCGCGTTGACTTGATGCTAAATCATTTGTTTCGCATGGATTTGAAGCTAACTCGTTTGTTTCGCATGCAGTTGAAGCTGAATCATGAATATCACAAGTATTTGAACCTAATCTATTCGTTTCGCATGGATTCGAAGATAACCCTTCTTCTTCGCATTGATTTGAAGCTAAATCATGTGTTTCGCATGGATTTGAAGCTAACTCGTTTGTTTCGCATGCTGTTGAAGCTAAATCATGTATATCACAAGTATTTGCAGCTAAACCATTTGTTTCGCATGGATTCTAACATAAGCCTTCTACTTCGCATTGATTTGAACCTAAATCATGTGTTTCGCATGGATTTGAATCAAACTCGTTTGTTTCGCATGCTGTTGAAGCTAAATCATGTATATCACGAGTATTTGAAGCTATATCATATGTTTCGCATGGATTCGAAGATAAGCCTCCTACTTCGCATTGATTTGAAGATAAATCATGTGTAAAGTATTTGAAGTTAAACAATTTGTTTCGCATGGTTTCGAAGATAATCCATATACTTCGAATTGATTTGAAGCTAAATCATGTGTTTCGAATGGGTTTGAAGCTAACTCGTTTGTTTCGCCTGCATTTGAAGCTATATCACTTATATTCACAAGTATGTGAAGCTAAATCATTCGTTTCGCATGGATTTGAAGCTAACTCGTTTGTTTCGCATGCTGTCGAAGCTAAATCATGTATATCACAAGTATATGAAGCTAATCCATTTGTTTCGCATGGTTTCGAAGATAACCCTTCTTCTTCGCATTGATTTGAAGCTAAATCAGGTGTTTCGCATGGATTTGAAGCTAACTCGTTTGTTTCGCATGCTGTCGAGGCTAAATCATGTATATCACAAGTATATGAAACTAATCCATTTGTTTCGCATGGTTTCGAAGATAACCCTTCTTCTTCGCATTGATTTGAAGCTAAATCATGTGTTTCGCATGGATTTGAAGCTAACTCGTTTGTTTCGCATGCTGTTGGAACTAAATCATGTATATCACAAGTATTTGAAGCTATATCATTTGTTTCGCATTTATTCGAAGATAAGCCTTCTACTTCGCATTGATTGTAATCTAAATCATGTGTTTCGCATGGATTTGAAGCTAACTCGTTTGTTTCGCATGCAGTTGAAGCTGAATCATGTATATCACAAGTATTTGAAGCTAAACCATTTGCTTCGCATGGATTCGAAAATCAGCCTTCTACTTCGCATTGATTAGATGCTAAATCATGTGTTTCGCATGGATTTGAAGATAACTCGTTTGTTTCGCATGCTGTTAAAGCTAAATCATGTATATCACAAGTATTTGAAGATAAACCATTTGTTTCGCATGGATTCGAAGATAATCCATCTACTTCGGATTGTTTTGAAGCTAAATCATGTGTTTCGCATGGATTTGAAGCTAACTCGTTTGTTTCGCATGCTGTTGAAGCTAAATCATGTATATCACAAGTATTTGAAGTTAAACAATTTGTTTCGCATGGTTTCGAAGATAATCCATATACTTCGAATTGATTTGAAGCTAAATCATGTGTTTCGAATGGGTTTGAAGCTAACTCGTTTGTTTCGCCTGCATTTGAAGCTATATCACTTATATTCACAAGTATGTGAAGCTAAATCATTCGTTTCGCATGGATTTGAAGCTAACTCGTTTGTTTCGCATGCTGTCGAAGCTAAATCATGTATATCACAAGTATATGAAGCTAATCCATTTGTTTCGCATGGTTTCGAAGATAACCCTTCTTCTTCGCATTGATTTGAAGCTAAATCAGGTGTTTCGCATGGATTTGAAGCTAACTCGTTTATTTCGCATGCTGTTGAAGCTAAATCATGTATACCACAAGTATATGAAGCTAATCCAATTGTTTCGCATGGATTCGAAGATAAGCCTTCTACTTCGCATTGATTTGAAGCTAAATCATGTGTTTCGCATGGATTTGAATCTAACTCGTTTGTTTCGCATGCTGTTGAAGTTAAATCATGTATATCACATGTATTTGAAGCTATATCATTTGTTTCGCATGGATTCGAAGATAACCCTTCTAATTCGCATTCATTGGAACCTAAATCATGTGTTTCGCATGGATTTGAAGCTAACTCGTTTATTTCGCATGCTGTTGAAGCTAAATCATGTATACCACAAGTATATGAAGCTAATCCATTTGTTTCGCATGGATTCGAAGATAAGCCTTCTACTTCGCATTGATTTGAAGCTAAATCATGTGTTTCGCATGGATTTGAATCTAACTCGTTTGTTTCGCATGCTGTTGAAGTTAAATCATGTATATCACATGTATTTGAAGCTATATCATTTGTTTCGCATGGATTCGAAGATAACCCTTCTAATTCGCATTCATTGGAACCTAAATCATGTGTTTCGCATGGATTTGAAGCTAACTCGTTTATTTCGCATGCTGTTGAAGCTAAATCATGTATACCACAAGTATATGAAGCTAATCCATTTGTTTCGCATGGATTCCAACATAAGCCTTCTACTTCGCATTGATTTGAAGCTAAATCATGTGTTTCGCATGGATTTGAATCTAACTCGTTTGTTTCGCATGCTGTGGAAGTTAAATCATGTATATCACATGTATTTGAAGCTATAGCATTTGTTTCGCATGGATTCGAAGATAACCCTTCTAATTCGCATTCATTGGAACCTAAATCATGTGTTTCGCATGGATTTGAAGCTAACTCGTTTGTTTCGCATGCTGTTGAAGCTAAATCATGTATATCACAAGTATTTGCAGCTAAACCATTTGTTTCGCATGGATTCTAACATAAGCCTTCTACTTCGCATTGATTTGAACCTAAATCATGTGTTTCGCATGGATTTGAAGCTAACTCGTTTGTTTCGCATGCTGTTGAAGCTAAATCATGTATATCACAAGTATTTGAAGTTAAACAATTTGTTTCGCATGGTTTCGAAGATAATCCATATACTTCGAATTGATTTGAAGCTAAATCATGTGTTTCGAATGGGTTTGAAGCTAACTCGTTTGTTTCGCCTGCATTTGAAGCTATATCACTTATATTCACAAGTATGTGAAGCAAAATCATTCGTTTAGCATGGATTTGAAGCTAAGCCATCAACTTCGCGTTGACTTGATGCTAAATCATGTTTTTCGTTTGGACTTGAAGCTAACTCGTTTGTTTCGCATGTTGTTGAAGCTAAATCATGTATTTCACAAGTATTTGAAGCTAAACCATTTGTTTCGCATGGATTCGAAGATAAGTCTCCTACTTCGCATTGATTTGAAGCTAAATCATGTGTTCGCATGGATTTGAACCTACCCCGTTTGTTTCGCATGCTGTTGAAGCTAAATCATGTATATCACAAGTATTTGAAGCTAAACCATCTGCTTCGCATGGATTCGAAGATCAGCCTTCTACTTCGCATTGATTAGATGCTAAATCATGTGTTTCGCATGGCTTTTGAGCTAAGCCATCAACTTCGCGTTGCCTTGATGCTAAATCATGTTTTTCGTTTGGACTTAAAGCTAACTCGTTTGTTTCGCATGTTGTTGAAGCTAAATCATATATTTCACAAGTATTTGTAGCTAAACCATTTGTTTCGCATTTATTCGAAGCTAAGCCTTCTACTTCACATTGATTTGAGGCTAAATCATGTGTCCCGCTTGGATTTGAAGCTAACTCGTTTTTTTCGCTAGCAGTTGAAGCTAAATCATGTATATCACAAGTATTTGAAGGTAAACCATTTGATTCCCATGGATTTGAAGCTAAGCTTTCAACTTCGCATTGATTTGAATATAAATTATGTGTTTCGCTTGGATTTGAAGCTAACTCGTTTGTTTCGCATGCTGTTGAAGCTAAATCATGTATATCACAAGTAATTGACGCTATATCATATGTGTCGCATGGATTCGAAGATAACCCTTCTAATTCTCATTGATTTGATGCCAAATCATGTGTTTCGCATGGATTTGAAGCTAACTCGTTTGTTTCGCATGCTGTTGAAGCTAAGTCATGTATATCACAAGTATTTGAAGCTAAACCATTTGTTTCGCATGGATTCGAAGATAAGCCTCCTACTTCGCATTGATTTGAAGCTAAATCATGTGTTCGCATGGATTTGAAGCTAACTCGTTTGTTTTGCATGCTGTTGAAGCTAAATCATGTATATCACAAGTATTTGAAGCTATATCATATGTTTCGCATGGATTCGAAGATAAGCCTTCTAATTCGCATTGATTTGAAGCTAAATCATGTGTTTCGCATGGATTTGAAGCTAACTCGTTTGTTTCGCATGCTGTTGAAGCTAAGTCATGTATATCACAAGTATTTGAAGCTAAACCATTTGTTTCGCATGGATTCGAAGATAAGCCTCCTACTTCGCATTGATTTGAAGCTAAATCATGTGTTCGCATGGACTTGAAGCTACATCGTTTGTTTCGCATGCTGTTGAAGCTAAATCAAGTGTGTCACAAGTATTTCAAGCCAAACCATTTGCTTCGCATGGATTCGAAGATCAGCCTTCTACTTCGCATTTATCAGATGCTAAATCATGTGTTTCGCATGCATTTGAAGCTAACTCGTTTGTTTCGCATGCAGTTGAAGCTGAATCATGTATATCACAAGTATTTGAACCTAAACTATTCGTTTCGCATGGATTCGAGGATAAGCCTTCCACTCCGCATTGATTTGAAACTAAATCATGTGTTCGCATGGATTTGAAGCTACCTCGTTTGTTTCGCATGCAGTTGAATCTAAATCATGTATATCACAAGTATTTGACGCTAAACCATTTGTTTCGCACGGATTCGAAGATAAGCCTTCTACTTCGCATTGATTTTAATCTAATTCATGTGTTTCGCATGGATTTGAATCTAACTCGTTTGTTTCGCATGCAGTTGAAGCTGAATCATGTATATCAAAAGTATTTGAATCTAAACTATTCGTTTCGCATGGATTCGAAGATAAGCCTTCCACTTCTCATTGATTTGAAGCTAAATCATGTGTTTCGCATGGATTTGAAGTTAACTCGTTTGTTTCGCATGCAGTTGAAGTTAAATCATGTATATCTCAAGTATTTGCAGCTAAACCATTTGTTTCGCATGGATTCGATGATAATCCATCTACTTCGCATTGATTTGGAGCTAAATCATGTGTTTGCACGGATTTGAAGCTAACTCGTTTGTTTCGCATGCTGTTGAAGCTGAATCATGTATATCACAAGTATTTGAAGCTATATCATATGTTTCGCATGGATTCGAAGATAACCCTTCTAATTCGCATTGATTTAAAGCTAAATCATGTGTTTCACATGGATTTGAAGCTAACTCGTTTTTTTCGCATGCAGTTGAAGCTAAAACATGTATATCACAAGTATTTGCAGCTAAACCATTTGTTTCGCATGGATTCGAAGATAAGCCTCCTACTTCGCATTCATTTGAAGCTAAATCATGTGTTTGCATGGATTTGAAGCTAACTCGTTTGTTTCGCATGCTGTTGAAGCTGAATCATGTATATCACAAGTATTTGAAGCTATATCATATGTTTCGCATGGATTCGAAGATAAGCCTTCCACTTCGCATCGATTTGAAGCTAAATCATGTGTTTCGCATGGATTTGAAGTTAACTCGTTTATTTCGCATGCAGTTGAAGCTAAATCATGTATATCACAAGTAGTTGCAGCTAAACTATTTGTTTCGCATTGATTTGAAGTTAAATCATGTGTTTCGCATGGATTTGAATCTAACTCGTTTATTTCGCATGCTGTTGAATCTAAATCATGTATATCACAAGTATATGAAGCTAATCCATTTGCTTCGCATGGATTCGAAGATAAGCCTTCTACTTCGCATTGATTTGAACCTAAATCATATGTTTCGCGTGGATTTGAATCTAACTCGTTTGTTTCGCATGCTGTTGAAGCTAAATCATGTATATCACATGTATTTGAAGCTATATCATTTGTTTCGCATGGATTCGAAGATAACCCATCTAATTCGCATTCATTGGAAGCTAAATCATGTGTTTCGCATGGATTTGAATCTAACTCGTTTGTTTGGCATGCAGTTGAAGCTAAATCATATATATCACAAGTATATGAAGCTAATCCCTTTGTTTCGCATGGATTCGGAGATAAGCCTCCTACTTCGCATTGATTTGAAGCTAAATCATGTGTTTCGCATGGATTTGCTTCTAACTCGTTTGTTTCGCATGCTGTTGAAGATAAATCAAGTGTATCACAAGTATTTGAAGCCAAACCATTTGCTTCGCATGGATTCGAAGATCAGCCTTCTACTTCGCATTGATTAGGTGATAAATCATATGTTTCGCATGGATTTGATGCTAACTCGTTTGTTTCGCATGCGGTTGAAGCTGAATCATGTATATCACAAGTATTTGAACCTAAACTATTCGTTTCGCATGGATTCGAGGATAAGCCTTCCACTCCGCATTGATTTGAAACTAAATCATGTGTTCGCATGGATTTGAAGCTACCTCGTTTGTTTCGCATGCAGTTGAAGCTAAATCATGTATATCACAAGTATTTGACGCTAAACCATTTGTTTCGCACGGATTCGAAGATAAGCCTTCTACTTCGCATTGATTTTAATCTAATTCATGTGTTTCGCATGGATTTGAAGCTACCTCGTTTGTTTCGCATGCAGTTGAAGCTGAATCATGTATATCAAAAGTATTTGAATCTAAACTATTCGTTTCGCATGGATTCGAAGATAAGCCTTCCACTTCTCATTGATTTGAAGCTAAATCATGTGTTTCGCATGGATTTGAAGTTAACTCGTTTGTTTCGCATGCAGTTGAAGTTAAATCATGTATATCTCAAGTATTTGCAGCTAAACCATTTGTTTCGCATGGATTCGATGATAATACATCTACTTCGCATTGATTTAAAGCTAAATCATGTGTTTCGCATGGATTTGAAGCTAACTCGTTTTTTTCGCATGCAGTTGAAGCTAAATCATGTATATCACAAGTATTTGCAGCTAAACCATTTGTTTCGCATGGATTCGAAGATAAGCCTCCTACTTCGCATTCATTTGAAGCTAAATCATGTGTTTGCACGGATTTGAAGCTAACTCGTTTGTTTCGCATGCTGTTGAAGCTGAATCATGTATATCACAAGTATTTGAAGCTATATCATATGTTTCGCATGGATTCGAAGATAAGCCTTCCACTTCGCATCGATTTGAAGCTAAATCATGTGTTTCGCATGGATTTGAAGTTAACTCGTTTATTTCGCATGCAGTTGAAGCTAAATCATGTATATCACAAGTAGTTGCAGCTAAACTATTTGTTTCGCATTGATTTGAAGTTAAATCATGTGTTTCGCATGGATTTGAATCTAACTCGTTTATTTCGCATGCTGTTGAAGCTAAATCATGTATATCACAAGTATATGAAGCTAATCCATTTGCTTCGCATGGATTCGAAGATAAGCCTTCTACTTCGCATTGATTTGAACCTAAATCATATGTTTCGCGTGGATTTGAATCTAACTCGTTTGTTTCGCATGCTGTTGAAGCTATATCATGTATATCACATGTATTTGAAGCTATATCATTTGTTTCGCATGGATTCGAAGATAACCCATCTAATTCGCATTCATTGGAAGCTAAATCATGTGTTTCGCATGGATTTGAAGTTAACTCGTTTGTTTCGCATGCTGTTGACGCTAAATCATGTGTATCACAAGTATTTGAAGTTAAACAATTTGTTTCGCATGGATTCGAAGATAATCCATATACTTCCCATTGATTTGAAGCTAAATCATGTGTTTCGCATGGATTTGAATCTAACTCGTTTGTTTCCTATAATGTTGAAACTAAATCATGTATATCACAAGTATTTGAAGCTAAACCATTTGTTTTGCATGGATTCGAAGATAAGCCTCCTACTTCGCATTGATTTGAAGTTAAATCATATGTTTCGCATGGATTTGAAGCTAACTCTTTTTTTTCGTATGCAGTTGAAGCTAAATCATGTATGTCACAAGTATTTGCAGCTAAACCATTTGTTTCGCGTGGATTCGAAGATCAGCCTTCTACTTCGCATTCATTTGAAGTTAAATCATATGTTTCGCATGGATTTGAATCTAACTCGTTTGTTTCCTATAATGTTGAAACTAAATCATGTATATCACAAGTATTTGAAGCTAAACCATTTGTTTCGCATGGATTCGAAGATAAGCCTCCTACTTCGCATTGATTTGAAGTTAAATCATATGTTTCGCATGGATTTGAAGCTAACTCTTTTTTTTCGTATGCAGTTGAAGCTAAATCATGTATGTCACAAGTATTTGCAGCTAAACCATTTGTTTCGCATGGATTCGATGATAATACATCTACTTCGCATTGATTTAAAGCTAAATCATGTGTTTCGCATGGAATTGAAGCTAACGCGTTTTTTTCGCATGCAGTTGAAGCTAAATCATGTATATCACAAGTATTTGCAGCTAAACCATTTGTTTCGCATGGATTCGAAGATAAGCCTCCTACTTCGCATTCATTTGAAGCTAAATCATGTGTTTGCACGGATTTGAAGCTAACTCGTTTGTTTCGCATGCTGTTGAAGCTGAATCATGTATATCACAAGTATTTGAAGCTATATCATATGTTTCGCATGGATTCGAAGACAAGCCTTCCACTTCGCATCGATTTGAAGCTAAATCATGTGTTTCGCATGGATTTGAAGTTAACTCGTTTATTTCGCATGCAGTTGAAGCTAAATCATGTATATCACAAGTAGTTGCAGCTAAACTATTTGTTTCGCATTGATTTGAAGTTAAATCATGTGTTTCGCATGGATTTGAATCTAACTCGTTTATTTCGCATGCTGTTGAAGCTAAATCATGTATATCACAAGTATATGAAGCTAATCCATTTGCTTCGCATGGATTCGAAGATAAGCCTTCTACTTCGCATTGATTTGAACCTAAATCATATGTTTCGCGTGGATTTGAATCTAACTCGTTTGTTTCGCATGCTGTTGAAGCTAAATCATGTATATCACATGTATTTGAAGCTATATCATTTGTTTCGCATGGATTCGAAGATAACCCATCTAATTCGCATTCATTGGAAGCTAAATCATGTGTTTCGCATGGATTTGAAGTTAACTCGTTTGTTTCGCATGCTGTTGACGCTAAATCATGTGTATCACAAGTATTTGAAGTTAAACAATTTGTTTCGCATGGATTCGAAGATAATCCATATACTTCCCATTGATTTGAAGCTAAATCATGTGTTTCGCATGGATTTGAATCTAACTCGTTTGTTTCCTATAATGTTGAAACTAAATCATGTATATCACAAGTATTTGAAGCTAAACCATTTGTTTCGCATGGATTCGAAGATAAGCCTCCTACTTCGCATTGATTTGAAGTTAAATCATATGTTTCGCATGGATTTGAAGCTAACTCTTTTTTTTCGTATGCAGTTGAAGCTAAATCATGTATGTCACAAGTATTTGCAGCTAAACCATTTGTTTCGCATGGATTCGATGATAATACATCTACTTCGCATTGATTTAAAGCTAAATCATGTGTTTCGCATGGATTTGAAGCTAACGCGTTTTTTTCGCATGCAGTTGAAGCTAAATCATGTATATCACAAGTATTTGCAGCTAAACCATTTGTTTCGCATGGATTCGAAGATAAGCCTCCTACTTCGCATTCATTTGAAGCTAAATCATGTGTTTGCACGGATTTGAAGCTAACTCGTTTGTTTCGCATGCTGTTGAAGCTGAATCATGTATATCACAAGTATTTGAAGCTATATCATATGTTTCGCATGGATTCGAAGATAAGCCTTCCACTTCGCATCGATTTGAAGCTAAATCATGTGTTTCGCATGGATTTGAAGTTAACTCGTTTATTTCGCATGCAGTTGAAGCTAAATCATGTATATCACAAGTAGTTGCAGCTAAACTATTTGTTTCGCATTGATTTGAAGTTAAATCATGTGTTTCGCATGGATTTGAATCTAACTCGTTTATTTCGCATGCTGTTGAAGCTAAATCATGTATATCACAAGTATATGAAGCTAATCCATTTGCTTCGCATGGATTCGAAGATAAGCCTTCTACTTCGCATTGATTTGAACCTAAATCATTTGTTTCGCGTGGATTTGAATCTAACTCGTTTGTTTCGCATGCTGTTGAAGCTAAATCATGTATATCACATGTATTTGAAGCTATATCATTTGTTTCGCATGGATTCGAAGATAACCCATCTAATTCGCATTCATTGGAAGCTAAATCATGTGTTTCGCATGGATTTGAAGTTAACTCGTTTGTTTCGCATGCTGTTGACGCTAAATCATGTGTATCACAAGTATTTGAAGTTAAACAATTTGTTTCGCATGGATTCGAAGATAATCCATATACTTCCCATTGATTTGAAGCTAAATCATGTGTTTCGCATGGATTTGAATCTAACTCGTTTGTTTCCTATAATGTTGAAACTAAATCATGTATATCACAAGTATTTGAAGCTAAACCATTTGTTTCGCATGGATTCGAAGATAAGCCTCCTACTTCGCATTGATTTGAAGTTAAATCATATGTTTCGCATGGATTTGAAGCTTACTCTTTTTTTTCGTATGCAGTTGAAGCTAAATCATGTATGTCACAAGTATTTGCAGCTAAACCATTTGTTTCGCGTGGATTCGAAGATCAGCCTTCTACTTCGCATTCATTTGAAGTTAAATCATATGTTTCGCATGGATTTGAATCTAACTCGTTTGTTTCCTATAATGTTGAAACTAAATCATGTATATCACAAGTATTTGAAGCTAAACCATTTGTTTCGCATGGATTCGAAGATAAGCCTCCTACTTCGCATTGATTTGAAGTTAAATCATATGTTTCGCATGGATTTGAAGCTAACTCTTTTTTTTCGTATGCAGTTGAAGCTAAATCACGTATGTCACAAGTATTTGCAGCTAAACCATTTGTTTCGCGTGGATTCGAAGATCAGCCTTCTACTTCGCGTTCATTTGAAGTTAAATCATATGTTTCGCATGGATTTGAAGCTAACTCGTTTTCTTCGCATGCAGTTGAAGCTAAATCATGTATATCACAAGTATTTGAAGCTAAACCATTTGTTTCGCATGGATTCGAAGATAAGCCTTCTACTTCGCATTCATTTGAAGTTAAATCATATGTTTCGCATGGATTTGAAGCTAACTCGTTTTTTTCGCATGCAGTTGTAGCTAAATCATGTATATCACAAGTAATTGAAGCTAAACCATTTGTTTCGCATGGATTCGAAGATAACCATTCTACTTCGCATTGATTTGAAGCTAAATCATACGTTTCGCATGTATTTGAAGATAAATCGTTTGTTTCGCATGCTGTTGAAGCTGAATCAAATGTATAACAAGTATTTGAAGCTAAACCATTTGTTTCGCACGGATTCGAAGATAAGCCTTCTACTCCGCATTGATTTGAAGCTAAATCATGTGTTTCGCATGGATTTGAAGCTAACTCGTTTTTTTTCGCATGCAGTTGTAGCTAAATCATGTATATCACAAGTAGTTGAAGCTAAACCATTTGTTTCGCATGGATTCGAAGTTAACTCGTTTGTTTCGCATGCAGTTGAAGCTAAATCACGTATATCACAAGTATTTGCAGCTAAACCATTTGTTTCGCATCGATACGAAGATACCCCTTCTACTTCGCATTGATTTGAAGCTAAATCATGTGTTTCGCATGGATTTGAAGCTAACTCGTTTGTTTCGCATGCAGTTGAAGCTGAATCATGTATATCACAAGTATTTGAAGTTAAGCCACTTGTTTCGCATGGATTCGAAGATAATCCATCTACTTCGCATTGATTTGAAGCTAAATCATGTGTTTCGCATGGATTTGAAGCTAACTCGTTTTTTTGCTAGGTGTTGAAGATAAATCATGTATATCACAAGTATTTGAAGCTAAAACATTTGATTCGCATGGATTTGAAGCTAACTCGCTTGTTTCGCATGCTGTTGAAGCTAAACCAAGTGTATCACAAGTATTTGAAGCTAAACCATTTGTTACGCATGGATTCGAAGATCAGCCTTCTTCTTCGCATTGATTTGAAGCTAAATCATGTGTTTCGCATGGATTTTAAGCTAACTCGTTTGTTTCGCATGCAGTTGAAGCTAAATCATGTATATCACAAGTATTTGCAGCTAAACCATTTGTTTCGCGTGGATTCGAAGATCAGCCTTCTACTTCGCATTCATTTGAAGTTAAATCATATGTTTCGCATGGATTTGAAGCTAACTCTTTTTTTTCGTATGTAGTTGAAGCTAAATCATGTATATCACAGGTGTATCAAGGTAAACCATTTGTTACGCTTGGATTCGAATATAACCATTCTACTTCGCATTGATTTGAAGCTAAATCATACGTTTCGCATGTATTTGAAGATAAATCGTTTGTTTCGCATGCTGTTGAAGCTGAATCAAATGTATAACAAGTATTTGAAGCTAAACCATTTGTTTCGCACGGATTCGAAGATAAGCCTTCTACTCCGCATTGATTTTAATCTAAATCATGTGTTTCGCATGGATTTGAAGCTAACTCGTTTGTTTCGCATGCTGTTGAAGCTAAATCATGTATATCACAAGTATTTGAAGCTATATCATACGTTTCGCATGGATTCCAAGATAACCCTTCTAATTCGCATTGATTTGAAGCTAAATCATGTGTTTCGCATGGATTTGAAGCTAACTCGTTTTTTTCGCATGCAGTTGCAGCTAAATCATGTATATCACAAGTAATTGAAGCTAAACCATTTGTTTCTCATGGATTCGAAGATAAGCCTTCTACTTCGCATTGATTTTAATCTAAATCATGTGTTTCGCATGGATTTAAAGCTAACTCGTTTGTTTCGCAGGCAGTTAGAGCTGAATCATGTATATCACAAGTATTTGAAGCTAAACAATTCGTTTCGCATGGATTCGAAGATAAGCCTTCCACTTCGCATTGATTTGAAGCTAACTCATGTGTTTCGCATGGATTTGAAGTTAACTCGTTTGTTTCGCATGCAGTTGAAGCTAAATCACGTATATCACAAGTATTTGCAGCTAACCCATTCGTTTCGCATGGATTCGAAGTTAACTCGTTTGTTTCGCATGTAGTTGAAGCTAAATCACGTATATCACAAGTATTTGCAGCTAAACCATTTGTTTCGCATCGATACGAAGATACCCCTTCTACTTCGCATTGATTTGAAGCTAAATCATGTGTTTCGCATGGATTTGAAGCTAACTCGTTTGTTTCGCATGCAGTTGAAGCTGAATCATGTATATCACAAGTATTTGAAGTTAAGCCATTTGTTTCGCATGGATTCGAAGATAATCCATCTACTTCGCATTGATTTGAAGCTAAATCATGTGTTTCGCATGAATTTGAAGCTAACTCGTTTTTTTTGCTAGGTGTTGAAGATAAATCATGTATATCACAAGTATTTGAAGCTAAAACATTTGATTCGCATGGATTTGAAGCTAACTCGTTTGTTTCGCATGCTGTTGAAGCTAAACCAAGTGTATCACAAGTATTTGAAGCTAAACCATTTGTTACGCATGGATTCGAAGATCAGCCTTCTTCTTCGCATTGATTTGAAGCTAAATCATGTGTTTCGCATGGATTTTAAGCTAACTCGTTTGTTTCGCATGCAGTTGAAGCTAAATCATGTATTTCACAAGTATTTGAAGCTAAACCATTTGTTTCGCATGGATTCGAAGATAAGCCTTCTACTTCGCATTGATTTTAATCTAAATCATGTGTTTCGCATGGATTTGAAGCTAACACGTTTGTTTCGCATGCAGTTGAAGCTGAATTATGTATATCACAAGTTTTTGGAGCTAAACCATTTGTTTCGCATGGATTCGAAGATAAGCCTTCCACTTCGCATTGATTTGAAGCTAACTCATGTGTTTCGCATGGATTTGAAGTTAACTCGTTTGTTTCGCATGCAGTTGAAGCTAAATCATGTATATCACAAGTATTTGCAGCTAACCCATTCGTTTCGCATGGATTCGAAGTTAACTCGTTTGTTTCGAATGCATTTGAAGCTATATCACTTATATTCACAAGTATGTGAAGCTAAATCATTCGCTTCGCATGGATTTGAAGCTAAGCCATCAACTTCGCGTTGACTTGATGCTAAATCATGTGTTTCGCATGGATTTGAAGCTAACTCGTTTGCTTCGCATGCTGTTGAAGCTAAATCATGTATATCACAAGTATTTGAAGCTATATCATATGTTTCGCATGGATTCGAAGATAAGCCTCCTACTTCGCATTGATTTGAAGATAAATCATGTGTTTCGCATGGATTTGAATCTAACTCGTTTGTTTCGCATGCTGTTGGAACTAAATCATGTATATCACAAGTATTTGAAGCTATATCATTTGTTTCGCATTTATTCGAAGATAAGAATTCTACTTCGCATTGATTTTACTCTAAATCATGTGTTTCGCATGGATTTCAAGCTAATTCGTTTGTTTCGCATGCAGTTGAAGCTGAATCATGTATATCACAAGTATTTGAAGCTAAACCATTTGAATCCCATGGATTTGAAGCTAAGCTTTCTACTTAGCATTGATTTGAAGATAAATCATGTTTTTCGCTTGGACTTGAAGTTAACTCGTTTATTTCGCATGCTGTTAAGGCTAAATCATGTATACCACAAGTATATGAAGCTAATCCAATTGTTTCGCATGGATTCGAAGATAAGCCTTCTACTTCGCATTGATTTGAAGCTAAATCATGTGTTTCGCATGGATTTGAAGCTAACTCGTTCATTTCGCATGCAGTTGAAGCTAAATCATGTATATCACAAGTAGTTGCAGCTAAACTATTTGTTTCGCATTGATTTGAAGTTAAATCATGTGTTTCGCATGGATTTGAATCTAACTCGTTTATTTCGCATGCTGTTGAAGCTAAATCATGTATATCACAAGTATATGAAGCTAATCCATTTGCTTCGCATGGATTCGAAGATAAGCCTTCTACTTCGCATTGATTTGAACCTAAATCATATGTTTCGCGTGGATTTGAATCTAACTCGTTTGTTTCGCATGCTGTTGAAGCTAAATCATGTATATCACATGTATTTGAAGCTATATCATTTGTTTCGCATGGATTCGAAGATAACCCATCTAATTCGCATTCATTGGAAGCTAAATCATGTGTTTCGCATGGATTTGAAGTTAACTCGTTTGTTTCGCATGCTGTTGACGCTAAATCATGTGTATCACAAGTATTTGAAGTTAAACAATTTGTTTCGCATGGATTCGAAGATAATCCACATACTTCCCATTGATTTGAAGCTAAATCATGTGTTTCGCATGGATTTGAATCTAACTCGTTTGTTTCCTATAATGTTGAAACTAAATCATGTATATCACAAGTATTTGAAGCTAAACCATTTGTTTCGCATGGATTCGAAGATAAGCCTCCTACTTCGCATTGATTTGAAGTTAAATCATATGTTTCGCATGGATTTGAAGCTAACTCTTTTTTTTCGTATGGAGTTGAAGCTAAATCATGTATGTCACAAGTATTTGCAGCTAAACCATTTGTTTCGCGTGGATTCGAAGATCAGCCTTCTACTTCGCATTCATTTGAAGTTAAATCATATGTTTCGCATGGATTTGAAGCTAACTCGTTTTTTTCGCATGCAGTTGAAGCTAAATCATGTATATCACAAGTATTTGAAGCTAAACCATTTGTTTCGCATGGATTCGAAGATAAGCCTTCTACTTCGCATTCATTTGAAGTTAAATCATATGTTTCGCATGGATTTGAAGCTAACTCGTTTTTTTCGCATGCAGTTGTAGCTAAATCATGTATATCACAAGTAATTGAAGCTAAACCATTTGTTTCGCATGGATTCGAAGATAACCATTCTACTTCGCATTGATTTGAAGCAAAATCATACGTTTCGCATGTATTTGAAGATAAATCGTTTGTTTCGCATGCTGTTGAAGCTGAATCAAATGTATAACAAGTATTTGAAGCTAAACCATTTGTTTCGCACGGATTCGAAGATAAGCCTTCTACTCCGCATTGATTTTAATCTAAATCATGTGTTTCGCATGGATTTGAAGCTAACTCGTTTGTTTCGCATGCTGTTGAAGCTAAATCATGTATATCACAAGTATTTGAAGCTATATCATACGTTTCGCATGGATTCCAAGATAACCCTTCTAATTCGCATTGATTTGAAGCTAAATCATGTGTTTCGCATGGATTTGAAGCTAACTCGTTTTTTTCGCATGCAGTTGTAGCTAAATCATGTATATCACAAGTAATTGAAGCTAAACCATTTGTTTCGCATGGATTCGAAGTTAACTCGTTTGTTTCGCATGCAGTTGAAGCTAAATCACGTATATCACAAGTATTTGCAGCTAAACCATTTGTTTCGCATCGATACGAAGATACCCCTTCTACTTCGCATTGATTTGAAGCTAAATCATGTGTTTCGCATGGATTTGAAGCTAACTCGTTTGTTTCGCATGCAGTTGAAGCTGAATCATGTATATCACAAGTATTTGAAGTTAAGCCATTTGTTTCGCATGGATTCGAAGATAATCCATCTACTTCGCATTGATTTGAAGCTAAATCATGTGTTTCGCATGGATTTGAAGCTAACTCGTTTTTTTTGCTAGGTGTTGAAGATAAATCATGTATATCACAAGTATTTGAAGCTAAAACATTTGATTCGCATGGATTTGAAGCTAACTCGCTTGTTTCGCATGCTGTTGAAGCTAAACCAAGTGTATCACAAGTATTTGAAGCTAAACCATTTGTTACGCATGGATTCGAAGATCAGCCTTCTTCTTCGCATTGATTTGAAGCTAAATCATGTGTTTCGCATGGATTTTAAGCTAACTCGTTTGTTTCGCATGCAGTTGAAGCTAAATCATGTATATCACAAGTATTTGCAGCTAAACCATTTGTTTCGCGTGGATTCGAAGATCAGCCTTCTACTTCGCATTCATTTGAAGTTAAATCATATGTTTCGCATGGATTTGAAGCTAACTCTTTTTTTTCGTATGTAGTTGAAGCTAAATCATATATATCACAGGTGTATCAAGGTAAACCATTTGTTACGCTTGGATTCGAATATAACCATTCTACTTCGCATTGATTTGAAG
The DNA here is from genome assembly GCF_051020955.1 of Megalopta genalis. Lineage (NCBI taxonomy): Eukaryota > Metazoa > Arthropoda > Insecta > Hymenoptera > Halictidae > Megalopta > Megalopta genalis. The sequence continues at coordinate 444,943 of NW_027476203.1, read as the reverse complement.
CTAAATCATACGTTTCGCATGGATTCGAAGATAATCCATCTACTTCGCATTGATTTGAAGCTAAATCATGTGTTTCGCATGGATTTGAAGCTAACTCGTTTTTTTTGCTAGGTGTTGAAGATAAATCATGTATATCACAAGTATTTGAAGCTAAAACATTTGATTCGCGTGGATTTGAAGCTAACTCGTTTGTTTCGCATGCTGTTGAAGCTAAACCAAGTGTATCACAAGTATTTGAAGCTAAACCATTTGTTACGCATGGATTCGAAGATCAGCCTTCTTCTTCGCATTGATTTGAAGCTAAATCATGTGTTTCGCATGGATTTTAAGCTTACTCGTTTGTTTCGCATGCAGTTGAAGCTAAATCATGTATTTCACAAGTATTTGAAGCTAAACCATTTGTTTCGCATGGATTCGAAGATAAGCCTTCTACTTCGCATTGATTTTAATCTAAATCATGTGTTTCGCATGGATTTGAAGCTAACACGTTTGTTTCGCATGCAGTTGAAACTGAATTATGTATATCACAAGTTTTTGGAGCTAAACCATTTGTTTCGCATGGATTCGAAGATAAGCCTTCCACTTCGCATTGATTTGAAGCTAACTCATGTGTTTCGCATGGATTTGAAGTTAACTCGTTTGTTTCGCATGCAGTTGAAGCTAAATCATGTATATCACAAGTATTTGCAGCTAACCCATTCGTTTCGCATGGATTCGAAGTTAACTCGTTTGTTTCGCATGCATTTGAAGCTATATCACTTATATTCACAAGTATGTGAAGCTAAATCATTCGCTTCGCATGGATTTGAAGCTAAGCCATCAACTTCGCGTTGACTTGATGCTAAATCATGTGTTTCGCATGGATTTGAAGCTAACTCGTTTGCTTCGCATGCTGTTGAAGCTAAATCATGTATATCACAAGTATTTGAAGCTATATCATATGTTTCGCATGGATTCGAAGATAAGCCTCCTACTTCGCATTGATTTGAAGATAAATCATGTGTTTCGCATGGATTTGAATCTAACTCGTTTGTTTCGCATGCTGTTGGAACTAAATCATGTATATCACAAGTATTTGAAGCTATATCATTTGTTTCGCATTTATTCGAAGATAAGAATTCTACTTCGCATTGATTTTACTCTAAATCATGTGTTTCGCATGGATTTCAAGCTAATTCGTTTGTTTCGCATGCAGTTGAAGCTGAATCATGTATATCACAAGTATTTGAAGCTAAACCATTTGAATCCCATGGATTTGAAGCTAAGCTTTCTACTTAGCATTGATTTGAAGATAAATCATGTTTTTCGCTTGGACTTGAAGTTAACTCGTTTATTTCGCATGCTGTTAAGGCTAAATCATGTATACCACAAGTATATGAAGCTAATCCAATTGTTTCGCATGGATTCGAAGATAAGCCTTCTACTTCGCATTGATTTGAAGCTAAATCATGTGTTTCGCATGGATTTGAAGCTAACTCGTTCATTTCGCATGCAGTTGAAGCTAAATCATGTATATCACAAGTAGTTGCAGCTAAACTATTTGTTTCGCATTGATTTGAAGTTAAATCATGTGTTTCGCATGGATTTGAATCTAACTCGTTTATTTCGCATGCTGTTGAAGCTAAATCATGTATATCACAAGTATATGAAGCTAATCCATTTGCTTCGCATGGATTCGAAGATAAGCCTTCTACTTCGCATTGATTTGAACCTAAATCATATGTTTCGCGTGGATTTGAATCTAACTCGTTTGTTTCGCATGCTGTTGAAGCTAAATCATGTATATCACATGTATTTGAAGCTATATCATTTGTTTCGCATGGATTCGAAGATAACCCATCTAATTCGCATTCATTGGAAGCTAAATCATGTGTTTCGCATGGATTTGAAGTTAACTCGTTTGTTTCGCATGCTGTTGACGCTAAATCATGTGTATCACAAGTATTTGAAGTTAAACAATTTGTTTCGCATGGATTCGAAGATAATCCACATACTTCCCATTGATTTGAAGCTAAACCATTTGTTTCGCATGGATTCGAAGATAAGCCTCCTACTTCGCATTGATTTGAAGTTAAATCATATGTTTCGCATGGATTTGAAGCTAACTCTTTTTTTTCGTATGGAGTTGAAGCTAAATCATGTATGTCACAAGTATTTGCAGCTAAACCATTTGTTTCGCGTGGATTCGAAGATCAGCCTTCTACTTCGCATTCATTTGAAGTTAAATCATATGTTTCGCATGGATTTGAAGCTAACTCGTTTTTTTCGCATGCAGTTGAAGCTAAATCATGTATATCACAAGTATTTGAAGCTAAACCATTTGTTTCGCATGGATTCGAAGATAAGCCTTCTACTTCGCATTCATTTGAAGTTAAATCATATGTTTCGCATGGATTTGAAGCTAACTCGTTTTTTTCGCATGCAGTTGTAGCTAAATCATGTATATCACAAGTAATTGAAGCTAAACCATTTGTTTCGCATGGATTCGAAGATAACCATTCTACTTCGCATTGATTTGAAGCAAAATCATACGTTTCGCATGTATTTGAAGATAAATCGTTTGTTTCGCATGCTGTTGAAGCTGAATCAAATGTATAACAAGTATTTGAAGCTAAACCATTTGTTTCGCACGGATTCGAAGATAAGCCTTCTACTCCGCATTGATTTTAATCTAAATCATGTGTTTCGCATGGATTTGAAGCTAACTCGTTTGTTTCGCATGCTGTTGAAGCTAAATCATGTATATCACAAGTATTTGAAGCTATATCATACGTTTCGCATGGATTCCAAGATAACCCTTCTAATTCGCATTGATTTGAAGCTAAATCATGTGTTTCGCATGGATTTGAAGCTAACTCGTTTTTTTCGCATGCAGATGTAGCTAAATCATGTATATCACAAGTAATTGAAGCTAAACCATTTGTTTCGCATGGATTCGAAGTTAACTCGTTTGTTTCGCATGCAGTTGAAGCTAAATCACGTATATCACAAGTATTTGCAGCTAAACCATTTGTTTCGCATCGATACGAAGATACCCCTTCTACTTCGCATTGATTTGAAGCTAAATCATGTGTTTCGCATGGATTTGAAGCTAACTCGTTTGTTTGGCATGCAGTTGAAGCTGAATCATGTATATCACAAGTATTTGAAGTTAAGCCATTTGTTTCGCATGGATTCGAAGATAATCCATCTACTTCGCATTGATTTGAAGCTAAATCATGTGTTTCGCATGGATTTGAAGCTAACTCGTTTTTTTTGCTAGGTGTTGAAGATAAATCATGTATATCACAAGTATTTGAAGCTAAAACATTTGATTCGCATGGATTTGAAGCTAACTCGCTTGTTTCGCATGCTGTTGAAGCTAAACCAAGTGTATCACAAGTATTTGAAGCTAAACCATTTGTTACGCATGGATTCGAAGATCAGCCTTCTTCTTCGCATTGATTTGAAGCTAAATCATGTGTTTCGCATGGATTTTAAGCTAACTCGTTTGTTTCGCATGCAGTTGAAGCTAAATCATGTATATCACAAGTATTTGCAGCTAAACCATTTGTTTCGCGTGGATTCGAAGATCAGCCTTCTACTTCGCATTCATTTGAAGTTAAATCATATGTTTCGCATGGATTTGAAGCTAACTCTTTTTTTTCGTATGTAGTTGAAGCTAAATCATATATATCACAGGTGTATCAAGGTAAACCATTTGTTACGCTTGGATTCGAATATAACCATTCTACTTCGCATTGATTTGAAGCTAAATCATACGTTTCGCATGGATTCGAAGATAATCCATCTACTTCGCATTGATTTGAAGCTAAATCATGTGTTTCGCATGGATTTGAAGCTAACTCGTTTTTTTTGCTAGGTGTTGAAGATAAATCATGTATATCACAAGTATTTGAAGCTAAAACATTTGATTCGCGTGGATTTGAAGCTAACTCGTTTGTTTCGCATGCTGTTGAAGCTAAACCAAGTGTATCACAAGTATTTGAAGCTAAACCATTTGTTACGCATGGATTCGAAGATCAGCCTTCTTCTTCGCATTGATTTGAAGCTAAATCATGTGTTTCGCATGGATTTTAAGCTTACTCGTTTGTTTCGCATGCAGTTGAAGCTAAATCATGTATTTCACAAGTATTTGAAGCTAAACCATTTGTTTCGCATGGATTCGAAGATAAGCCTTCTACTTCGCATTGATTTTAATCTAAATCATGTGTTTCGCATGGATTTGAAGCTAACACGTTTGTTTCGCATGCAGTTGAAACTGAATTATGTATATCACAAGTTTTTGGAGCTAAACCATTTGTTTCGCATGGATTCGAAGATAAGCCTTCCACTTCGCATTGATTTGAAGCTAACTCATGTGTTTCGCATGGATTTGAAGTTAACTCGTTTGTTTCGCATGCAGTTGAAGCTAAATCATGTATATCACAAGTATTTGCAGCTAACCCATTCGTTTCGCATGGATTCGAAGTTAACTCGTTTGTTTCGCATGCATTTGAAGCTATATCACTTATATTCACAAGTATGTGAAGCTAAATCATTCGCTTCGCATGGATTTGAAGCTAAGCCATCAACTTCGCGTTAACTTGATGCTAAATCATGTGTTTCGCATGGATTTGAAGCTAACTCGTTTGCTTCGCATGCTGTTGAAGCTAAATCATGTATATCACAAGTATTTGAAGCTATATCATATGTTTCGCATGGATTCGAAGATAAGCCTCCTAATTCGCATTGATTTGAAGATAAATCATGTGTTTCGCATGGATTTGAATCTAACTCGTTTGTTTCGCATGCTGTTGGAACTAAATCATGTATATCACAAGTATTTGAAGCTATATCATTTGTTTCGCATTTATTCGAAGATAAGAATTCTACTTCGCATTGATTTTACTCTAAATCATGTGTTTGGCATGGATTTCAAGCTAATTCGTTTGTTTCGCATGCAGTTGAAGCTGAATCATGTATATCACAAGTATTTGAAGCTAAACCATTTGAATCCCATGGATTTGAAGCTAAGCTTTCTACTTAGCATTGATTTGAAGATAAATCATGTTTTTCGCTTGGACTTGAAGTTAACTCGTTTATTTCGCATGCTGTTAAGGCTAAATCATGTATACCACAAGTATATGAAGCTAATCCAATTGTTTCGCATGGATTCGAAGATAAGCCTTCTACTTCGCATTGATTTGAAGCTAAATCATGTGTTACGCATGGATTTGTTGCTAACTCGTTTGTTTCGCATGCAGTTGAAGCTGAATCATGTATATCACAAGTATTTGAAGTTAAGCCATTTGTTTCGCATGGATTCGAAGATAATTCATCTACTTCGCATTGATTTGAAGCAAATCATGTGTTTCGCATGGATTTGAAGCTAACTCGTTTTTTTGCTAGGTGTTGAAGATAAATCATGTATATCACAAGTATTTGAAGCTAAAACATTTGATTCGCATGGATTTGAAGCTAACTCGTTTGCTTCGCATGCTGTTGAAGCTAAACCAAGTGTATCACAAGTATTTGAAGCTAAACCATTTGTTACGCATGGATTCGAAGATCAGCCTTCTTCTTCGCATTGATTTGAAGCTAAATCATGTGTTTCGCATGGATTTTAAGCTAACTCGTTTGTTTCGCATGCAGTTGAAGCTAAATCATGTATTTCACAAGTATTTGAAGCTAAACCATTTGTTTCGCATGGATTCGAAGATAAGCCTTCTACTTCGCATTGATTTTAATCTAAATCATGTGTTTCGCATGGATTTGAAGCTAACACGTTTGTTTCGCATGCAGTTGAAGCTGAATTATGTATATCACAAGTTTTTGAAGCTAAACCATTTGTTTCGCATGGATTCGAAGATAAGCCTTCTACTTCGCATTGATTTGAATCTAAATCATGTGTTTCGCATGGCTTTGAAGTTAACTCGTTTGTTTCGCATGCAGTTGAAGCTAAATCATGTATATCACAAGTATTTGCAGCTAAACCATTTGTTTCGCGTGGATTCGAAGATCAGCCTTCTACTTCGCATTCATTTGAAGTTAAATCATATGTTTCGCATGGATTTGAAGCTAACTCTTTTTTTTCGTATGTAGTTGAAGCTAAATCATGTATATCACAGGTGTATCAAGGTAAACCATTTGTTACGCTTGGATTCGAAGATAACCATTCTACTTCGCATTGATTTGAAGCTAAATCATACGTTTCGCATGTATTTGAAGATAAATCGTTTGTTTCGCATGCTGTGGAAGCTGAATCAAATGTATAACAAGTATTTGAAGCTAAACCATTTGTTTCGCACGGATTCGAAGATAAGCCTTCTACTCCGCATTGATTTTAATCTAAATCATGTGTTTCGCATGGATTTGAAGCTAACTCGTTTGTTTCGCATGCTGTTGAAGCTAAATCAAATGTATCACAAGTATTTGAAGCTAAACCATTTGCTTCGCACGGATTCGAAGATAAGCCTTCTACTGCGCATTGATTTTAATCTAAATCATGTGTTTCGCAAGGATTTGAAGATAATTCGTTTGTTTCGCATGCAGTTGAAGCTAAATTATGTATTTCACAAGTATTTGAAGCTAAACCATTTGTTTCGCATGGATTCGAAGATCAGCCTTCTACTTCGCATTGATTTGAAGTTAAATCATATGTTTCGCATGGATTTGAAGCTAACTCTTTTTTTTCGTATGCAGTTGAAGCTTAATCATGTATATCACAAGTATTTGCAGCTAAACCATTTGTTTCGCATGGATTCGAAGATAACACTTCTACTTCGCATTGATTTGAAGCTAAATCATGTGTTTCGCATGGATTTGAATCTAACTCGTTCATTTCGCATGCTGTTGAAGCTAAATCATGTATATCACAAGTATATGAAGCTAAACCATTTGTTTCGCATGGATTCGAAGATAAGCCTTCCACTTCGCATTGATTTGATGCTAAATCATGTGTTTCGCATGGATTTGAACCTAACTCGTTTGTTTCGCATGCTGTTGAAGCTAACTCAAGTGTATCACAAGTATTTGAAGCTAAACCATTTGCTTCGCATGGATTCGAAGATCAGCCTTCTACTTCGCATTGATTTGAAGTTAAATCATATGTTTCGCATGGATTTGAAGCTAACTCTTTTTTTTCGTATGCAGTTGAAGCTAAATCATGTATATCACAAGTATTTGCAGCTAAACCATTTGTTTCGCATGGATTCGAAAATAACACTTCTACTTCGCATTGATTTGAAGCTAAATCATGTGTTTCGCATGTATTTGAAGATAAATCGTTTGTTTCGCATGCTGTTGAAGCTGATTCAAATGTATAACAAGTATTTGAAGCTAAACCATTTGTTTCGCACGGATTCGAAGATAAGCCTTCTACTCCGCATTGATTTTAATCTAAATCATGTGTTTCGCATGAATTTGAAGCTAACTCGTTTGTTTCGCATGCTGTTGAAGCTGATTCAAATGTATAACAAGTATTTGAAGCTAAACCATTTGTTTCGCACGGATTCGAAGATAAGCCTTCTACTGCGCATTGATTTTAATCTAAATCATGTGTTTCGCAAGGATTTGAAGATAATTCGTTTGTTTCGCATGCAGTTGAAGCTAAATTATGTATTTCACAAGTATTTGAAGCTAAACCATTTGTTTCGCATGGATTCGAAGATCAGCCTTCTACTTCGCATTGATTTGAAGTTAAATCATATGTTTCGCATGGATTTGAAGCTAACTCTTTTTTTTCGTATGCAGTTGAAGCTTAATCATGTATATCACAAGTATTTGCAGCTAAACCATTTGTTTCGCATGGATTCGAAGATAACACTTCTACTTCGCATTGATTTGAAGCTAAATCATGTGTTTCGCATGGATTTGAATCTAACTCGTTCATTTCGCATGCTGTTGAAGCTAAATCATGTATATCACAAGTATATGAAGCTAAACCATTTGTTTCGCATGGATTCGAAGATAAGCCTTCCACTTCGCATTGATTTGATGCTAAATCATGTGTTTCGCATGGATTTGAACCTAACTCGTTTGTTTCGCATGCTGTTGAAGCTAACTCAAGTGTATCACAAGTATTTGAAGCTAAACCATTTGCTTCGCATGGATTCGAAGATCAGCCTTCTACTTCGCATTGATTTGAAGTTAAATCATATGTTTCGCATGGATTTGAAGCTAACTCTTTTTTTTTCGTATGCAGTTGAAGCTAAATCATGTATATCACAAGTATTTGCAGCTAAACCATTTGTTTCGCATGGATTCGAAAATAACACTTCTACTTCGCATTGATTTGAAGCTAAATCATGTGTTTCGCATGTATTTGAAGATAAATCGTTTGTTTCGCATGCTGTTGAAGCTGATTCAAATGTATAACAAGTATTTGAAGCTAAACCATTTGTTTCGCACGGATTCGAAGATAAGCCTTCTACTCCGCATTGATTTTAATCTAAATCATGTGTTTCGCATGAATTTGAAGCTAACTCGTTTGTTTCGCATGCTGTTGAAGCTAAATCATGTATATCACAAGTATTTGAAGCTATATCATACGTTTCGCATGGATTCCAAGATAACCCTTCTAATTCGCATTGATTTCAAGCTAAATCATGTGTTTCGCATGGATTTGAAGCTAACTCGTTTTTTTCGCATGCAGTTGTAGCTAAATCATGTATATCACAAGTAATTGAAGCTAAACCATTTGTTTCGCATGGATTCGAAGATAAGCCTTCTACTTCGCATTGATTTTAATCTAAATCATGTGTTTCGCATGGATTTAAAGCTAACTCGTTTGTTTCGCAGGCAGTTAGAGCTGAATCATGTATATCACAAGTATTTGAAGCTAAACAATTCGTTTCGCATGGATTCGAAGATAAGCCTTCCACTTCGCATTGATTTGAAGCTAACTCATGTGTTTCGCATGGATTTGAAGTTAACTCGTTTGTTTCGCATGCAGTTGAAGCTAAATCATGTATATCACAAGTATTTGCAGCTAACCCATTCGTTTCGCATGGATTCGAAGTTAACTCGTTTGTTTCGCATGCAGTTGAAGCTAAATCACGTATATCACAAGTATTTGCAGCTAAACCATTTGTTTCGCATCGATACGAAGATACCCCTTCTACTTCGCATTGATTTGAAGCTAAATCATGTGTTTCGCATGGATTTGAAGCTAACTCGTTTGTTTCGCATGCAGTTGAAGCTGAATCATGTATATCACAAGTATTTGAAGTTAAGCCATTTGTTTCGCATGGATTCGAAGATAATCCATCTACTTCGCATTGATTTGAAGCTAACTCATGTGTTTCGCATGGATTTGAAGTTAACTCGTTTGTTTCGCATGCAGTTGAAGCTAAATCATGTATATCACAAGTATTTGCAGCTAACCCATTCGTTTCGCATGGATTCGAAGTTAACTCGTTTGTTTCGCATGCAGTTGAAGCTAAATCACGTATATCACAAGTATTTGCAGCTAAACCATTTGTTTCGCATCGATACGAAGATACCCCTTCTACTTCGCATTGATTTGAAGCTAAATCATGTGTTTCGCATGGATTTGAAGCTAACTCGTTTGTTTCGCATGCAGTTGAAGCTAAATCATGTATATCACAAGTATTTGCAGCTAACCCATTCGTTTCGCATGGATTCGAAGTTAACTCGTTTGTTTCGCATGCAGTTGAAGCTAAATCACGTATATCACAAGTATTTGCAGCTAAACCATTTGTTTCGCATCGATACGAAGATACCCCTTCTACTTCGCATTGATTTTAATCTAAATCATGTGTTTCGCATGGATTTGAAGCTAACTCGTTTGTTTCGCATGCAGTTGAAGCTGAATCATGTATATCACAAGTATTTGAAGTTAAGCCATTTGTTTCGCATGGATTCGAAGATAATTCATCTACTTCGCATTGATTTGAAGCAAATCATGTGTTTCGCATGGATTTGAAGCTAACTCGTTTTTTTTGCTAGGTGTTGAAGATAAATCATGTATATCACAAGTATTTGAAGCTAAAACATTTGATTCGCATGGATTTGAAGCTGACTCGTTTGCTTCGCATGCTGTTGAAGCTAAACCAAGTGTATCACAAGTATTTGAAGCTAAACCATTTGTTACGCATGGATTCGAAGATCAGCCTTCTTCTTCGCATTGATTTGAAGCTAAATCATGTGTTTCGCATGGATTTTAAGCTAACTCGTTTGTTTCGCATGCAGTTGAAGCTAAATCATGTATTTCACAAGTATTTGAAGCTAAACCATTTGTTTCGCATGGATTCGAAGATAAGCCTTCTACTTCGCATTGATTTTAATCTAAATCATGTGTTTCGCATGGATTTGAAGCTAACACGTTTGTTTCGCATGCAGTTGAAGCTGAATTATGTATATCACAAGTTTTTGAAGCTAAACCATTTGTTTCGCATGGATTCGAAGATAAGCCTTCTACTTCGCATTGATTTGAATCTAAATCATGTGTTTCGCATGGCTTTGAAGTTAACTCGTTTGTTTCGCATGCAGTTGAAGCTAAATCATGTATATCACAAGTATTTGCAGCTAAACCATTTGTTTCGCGTGGATTCGAAGATCAGCCTTCTACTTCGCATTCATTTGAAGTTAAATCATATGTTTCGCATGGATTTGAAGCTAACTCTTTTTTTTCGTATGTAGTTGAAGCTAAATCATGTATATCACAGGTGTATCAAGGTAAACCATTTGTTACGCTTGGATTCGAAGATAACCATTCTACTTCGCATTGATTTGAAGCTAAATCATACGTTTCGCATGTATTTGAAGATAAATCGTTTGTTTCGCATGCTGTGGAAGCTGAATCAAATGTATAACAAGTATTTGAAGCTAAACCATTTGTTTCGCACGGATTCGAAGATAAGCCTTCTACTCCGCATTGATTTTAATCTAAATCATGTGTTTCGCATGGATTTGAAGCTAACTCTTTTGTTTCGCATGCTGTTGAAGCTAAATCAAATGTATCACAAGTATTTGAAGCTAAACCATTTGCTTCGCACGGATTCGAAGATAAGCCTTCTACTGCGCATTGATTTTAATCTAAATCATGTGTTTCGCAAGAATTTGAAGATAATTCGTTTGTTTCGCATGCAGTTGAAGCTAAATTATGTATTTCACAAGTATTTGAAGCTAAACCATTTGTTTCGCATGGATTCGAAGATCAGCCTTCTACTTCGCATTGATTTGAAGTTAAATCATATGTTTCGCATGGATTTGAAGCTAACTCTTTTTTTTCGTATGCAGTTGAAGCTAAATCATGTATATCACAAGTATTTGCAGCTAAACCATTTGTTTCGCATGGATTCGAAGATAACACTTCTACTTCGCATTGATTTGAAGCTAAATCATGTGTTTCGCATGGATTTGAATCTAACTCGTTCATTTCGCATGCTGTTGAAGCTAAATCATGTATATCACAAGTATATGAAGCTAAACCATTTGTTTCGCATGGATTCGAAGATAAGCCTTCCACTTCGCATTGATTTGATGCTAAATCATGTGTTTCGCATAGATTTGAACCTAACTCGTTTGTTTCGCATGCTGTTGAAGCTAACTCAAGTGTATCACAAGTATTTGAAGCTAAACCATTTGCTTCGCATGGATTCGAAGATCAGCCTTCTACTTCGCATTGATTTGAAGTTAAATCATATGTTTCGCATGGATTTGAAGCTAACTCTTTTTTTTCGTATGCAGTTGAAGCTAAATCATGTATATCACAAGTATTTGCAGCTAAACCATTTGTTTCGCATGGATTCGAAAATAACACTTCTACTTCGCATTGATTTGAAGCTAAATCATGTGTTTCGCATGGATTTGAATCTAACTCGTGCATTTCGCATGCTGTTGATGCTAAATCATGTATATCACAAGTATATGAAGTTAATCCATTTGTTTCGCATGGATACGAAGATCAGCCATCTACTTCTCATTGATTAGAAGCTAAATCATGTGTTTCGCATGGGTTTGAAGCTAACTCGTTTGTTTCGCCTACATTTGAAGCTACATCACTTATATTCACAAGTATATGAAGCTAAATCATTCGTTTCGCATGGATTTGAAGCTAAGCCATCAACTTCACGTTGACTTGATGCTAAATCATGTTTTTGCTTGGACTTGAAGCTAACTCGTTTGTTTCGCATGTTGTTGAAGCTAAATCATGTATATGACAAGTATTTGAAGCTAAACCATTTGTTTCGCATTTATTCGAAGCTAAGCCTTCTACTTCGCATTGATTTGAGGCTAAATCATGTGTTTCGCTTGGATTTGAAGCTAATTCGTTTTTTCGCTAGCAGTTCAAGCTAAATCATGTATATCACAAGTATTTGAAGCTAAACCATTTGATTCCCATGGATTTGAAGCTAAGCTTTCTACTTAGCATTGATTTGAATCTAAATCATGTGTTTCGCATGGCTTTGAAGTTAACTCGTTTGTTTCGCATGCAGTTGAAGCTAAATCATGTATATCACAAGTATTTGCAGCTAAACCATTTGTTTCGCGTGGATTCGAAGATCAGCCTTCTATTTCGCATTCATTTGAAGTTAAATCATATGTTTCGCATGGATTTGAAGCTAACTCTTTTTTTTCGTATGTAGTTGAAGCTAAATCATGTATATCACAGGTGTATCAAGGTAAACCATTTGTTACGCTTGGATTCGAATTTAACCAATCTACTTCGCATTGATTTGAAGCTAAATCATACGTTTCGCATGTATTTGAAGATAAATCGTTTGTTTCGCATGCTGTTGAAGCTGAATCGAATATATAACAAGTATTTGAAGCTAAACCATTTGTTTCGCACGGATTCGAAGATAAGCCTTCTACTCCGCATTGATTTTAATCTAAATCATGTGTTTCGCATGGATTTGAAGCTAACTCGTTTGTTTCGCATGCTGTTGAAGCTAAATCAAATGTATCACAAGTATTTGAAGCTAAACCATTTGCTTCGCACGGATTCGAAGATAAGCCTTCTACTGCGCATTGATTTTAAACTAAATCATGTGTTTCGCAAGGATTTGAAGATAATTCGTTTGTTTCGCATGCAGTTGAAGCTGAATCATGTATATCACAAGTATTTGAAGCTAAACCATTTGTTTCGCATGGATTCGAAGATAACCCTTCTACTTCGCATTGATTTGAAGCTAAATCATGTGTTTCGCATGGATTTGAAGCTAACTCGTTTGTTTCGCATGCTGTTGAAGCTAAATCATGTATATCACAAGTATTTGAAGCTAAACCATTTGTATCGCAAGGAATGGAAGATATGCCTCCTACTTCGCATTGATTTGAAGCTAAATCATGTGTTTCGCATGGATTTGAAGCTAACTCGTTTGTTTCGCATGCTGTTGAAGCTAGATCAAGTGTATCACAAGTATTTGAAGCTATATCATTTGTTTCGCATGGATTCGAAGATCAGCCTTCTACTTCGCATTGATTAGATGCTAAATCATGTGTTTCGCATGGGTTTGAAGCTAACTCGTTTTTTCGCTAGCAGTTGAAGCTGAATCATGTATATCACAAGTATTTGAAGCTAAACCATTTGATTCCCATGTATTTGAAGCTAAGCTTTCTACTTAGCATTGATTTGTAGCTAAATCATGTGTTTCGCATGGATTTGAAGCTAACTCGTTTATTTCGCACGCTGTTGAAGCTAAATCAAGTGTATCACAAGTATTTGGAGCTAAACAATTTGCTTCGCATGGATTCGAATATCAGCCTCCTACTTCGCATTGATTAGATGCTAAATCATGTGTTTCGCATGGATTTGAAGCTAACTCGTTTATTTCGCACGCTGTTGAAGCTAAATCAAGTGTATCACAAGTATTTGGAGCTAAACCATTTGTTTCGCATGGATTCGAAGATAATCCATCTATTTCGCATTGATTTGAAGCTAAATCATGTGTTTAGCATGGATTTGAATCTAACTCGTTTGTTTCGCATGCTGTTGAAGCTAAATCATGTATATCACAAGTATTTGAAGTTAAACCATTTGTTTCGCATGGATACGAAGATCAGCCTTCTACATCTCATTGATTAGAAGCTAAATCATGTGTTTCGCATGGGTTTGAAGCTAACTCGTTTGTTTCGCCTACATTTGAAGCTATATCACTTATATTCACAAGTATGTGAAGCTAAATCATTCGTTTCGCATGGATTTGAAGCTAAGCCATCAACTTCACGTTGACTTGATGCTAAATCATGTTTTTGCTTGGACTTGAAGCTAACTCGTTTGTTCGCATGTTGTTGAAGCTAAATCATGTATATCACAAGTATTTGAAGCTAAACCATTTGTTACGCATTTATTCGAAGCTAAGCCTTCTACTTCGCATTGATTTGAGGCTAAATCATGTGTTTCGCTTGGATTTGAAGCTAATTCGTTTTTTCGCTAGCAGTTGAAACTAAATTATGTTTATCACAAGTATTTGTAGCTAAACCATTTGATTCCCATGGATTTGAAGCTAAGCTTTCTACTTAGCATTGATTTGAAGATAAATCATGTGTTTCGCTTGGATTTGAAGATAACTCGTTTGCTTCGCATGCTGTTGAAGCTAAATCATGTATATCACAAGTATTTGAAGCTAAACCATTTGCTTCGCATGGATTCGAAGATCAGCCTTCTACTTCGCATTGATTTGAAGTTAAATCATATGTTTCGCATGGATTTGAAGCTAACTCTTTTTTTTCGTATGCAGTTGAAGCTAAATCATGTATATCACGAGTATTTGCAGCTAAACCATTTGTTTCGCATGGATTCGAAGATAACCCTTCTACTTCGCATTGATTTGAAGCTAAATCATGTGTTTCGCATGGATTTGAATCTAACTCGTTCATTTCGCATGCTGTAGAAGCTAAATCATGTATATCACAAGTATATGAAGCTAAACCATTTGTTTCGCATGGATTCGAAGATAAGCCTTCCACTTCGCATTGATTTGATGCTAAATCATGTGTCTCGCATGGATTTGAAGCTAACTCGTTTGTTTCGCATGCTGTTGAAGCTAACTCAAGTGTATCACAAGTATTTGAAACTAAACCATTTGCTTCGCATGGATTCGAAGATCAGCCTTCTACTTCGCATTGATGAAAAGTTAAATCAAATGTTTCGCATGGATTTGGATCCAACTCTTTTTTTTCGTATGCAGTTGAAGCTAACTCGTTTGTTTCGCATGCAGTTGAAGCTGAATCATGAATATCACAAGTATTTGAAGCTAAACTATTCGTTAGCATGGTTTCGAAGATAAGCCTTCTACTTCGCATTGATTTTAATCTAAATTATGTGTTTCGCATGGATTTGAAGCTAACTCGTTTGTTTCGCATGTTGTTGGAACTAAATCATGTATATCACAAGTATTTGAAGCTAAACTATTCGTTTCGCATGGATTCGAAGGTAAGCCTTCCACATCGCATTGATTTGAAACTAAATCATATGTTTCGCATGGATTTGAATCTAACTCGTCTGCTTCGCATGCTGTTGAAGCTAAATCATGTATATCACAAGTATTTGAAGTTAAACCATTTGTTTCGCATGGATTCGAAGATAATCCATCTATTTCGCATTGATTTGAAGCTAAATCATGTGTTTAGCATGGATTTGAATCTAACTCGTTTGTTTCGCATGCAGTTGAAGCTGAATCATGTATATCACAAGTATTTGAAGCTAAACCATTTGTTTCGCATGGATTCGAAGATAACCCTTCTACTTCGCATTGATTTGAAGCTAAATCATGTGTCTCGCATGGATTTGAAGCTAACTCGTTTGTTTCGCATGCTGTTGAAGCTAACTCAAGTGTATCACAAGTATTTGAAACTAAACCATTTGCTTCGCATGGATTCGAAGATCAGCCTTCTACTTCGCATTGATGAAAAGTTAAATCAAATGTTTCGCATGGATTTGGATCCAACTCTTTTTTTTCGTATGCAGTTGAAGCTAACTCGTTTGTTTCGCATGCAGTTGAAGCTGAATCATGAATATCACAAGTATTTGAAGCTAAACTATTCGTTAGCATGGTTTCGAAGATAAGCCTTCTACTTCGCATTGATTTTAATCTAAATTATGTGTTTCGCATGGATTTGAAGCTAACTCGTTTGTTTCGCATGTTGTTGGAACTAAATCATGTATATCACAAGTATTTGAAGCTAAACTATTCGTTTCGCATGGATTCGAAGGTAAGCCTTCCACATCGCATTGATTTGAAACTAAATCATATGTTTCGCATGGATTTGAATCTAACTCGTCTGCTTCGCATGCTGTTGAAGCTAAATCATGTATATCACAAGTATTTGAAGTTAAACCATTTGTTTCGCATGGGTTCGAAGATAATCCATCTATTTCGCATTGATTTGAAGCTAAATCATGTGTTTCGCATGGATTTGAATCTAACTCGTTTGTTTCGCATGCTGTTGGAACTAAATCATGTATATCACAAGTATTTGAAGCTATATCATTTGTTTCGCATTTATTCGAAGATAAGAATTCTACTTCGCATTGATTTTACTCTAAATCATGTGTTTGGCATGGATTTCAAGCTAATTCGTTTGTTTCGCATGCAGTTGAAGCTGAATCATGTATATCACAAGTATTTGAAGCTAAACCATTTGAATCCGATGGATTTGAAGCTAAGCTTTCTACTTAGCATTGATTTGAAGATAAATCATGTTTTTCGCTTGGACTTGAAGTTAACTCGTTTATTTCGCATGCTGTTAAGGCTAAATCATGTATACCACAAGTATATGAAGCTAATCCAATTGTTTCGCATGGATTCGAAGATAAGCCTTCTACTTCGCATTGATTTGAAGCTAAATCATGTGTTACGCATGGATTTGTTGCTAACTCGTTTGTTTCGCATGCAGTTGAAGCTGAATCATGTATATCACAAGTATTTGAAGCTAAACCATTTGATTCCCATGGATTTGAAGCTAAGCTTTCTACTTAGCATTGATTTGTAGCTAAATCATGTATTTCGCATGGATTTGAAGCTAACTCGTTTATTTCGCACGCTGTTGAAGCTAAATCAAGTGTATCACAAGTATTTGGAACTAAACAATTTGCTTCGCATGGATTCGAATATCAGCCTCCTAATTCGCATTGATTAGATGCTAAATCATGTGTTTCGCATGGGTTTGAAGCTAACTCGTTTATTTCGCACGCTGTTGAAGCTAAATCAAGTGTATCACAAGTATTTGGAGCTAAACCATTTGTTTCGCATGGATTCGAAGATAATCCATCTATTTCGCATTGATTTGAAGCTAAATCATGTGTTTAGCATGGATTTGAATCTAACTCGTTTGTTTCGCATGCAGTTGAAGCTGAATCATGTATATCACAAGTATTTGAAGCTGAACCATTTGTTTCGCATGGATTCGAAGATAACCCTTCTACTTCGCATTGATTTGAAGCTGAATCATGTTTTTCGCTTGGACTTGAAGTTAACTCGTTTGCTTCGCATGCAGTTGAAGCTAAATCATGTATATCACAAGTATTTGCAGCTAAACCATTTGTTTCGCATGAATTCGAAGATAACCCTTATACTTCGCATTGATTTGAATCTAACTCGTTTATTTCGCATGCTGTTGAGGCTAAATCATGTATATAACAAGTATATGAAGCTAATCCATTTTTTTCGCCTGGATACGAAGATCAGCCTTCTACTTCTCATTGATTAGATGCTAAATCATGTGTTTCGCATGGATTTGAAGCTAACTCGTTTGTTTCGCCTGCATTTGAAGCTATATCACTTATATTCACAAGTATCTGGAGCTAAATCATTCGTTTCGCATGGATTTGAAGCTAAGCCGTCAACTTCGCGTTGACTTGATGATAAATCATGTTTTTCGCTTGGACTTGAAGTTAACTCGTTTGTTTCGCATGCTGTTGAAGCTAAATCAAGTGTATCACAAGTATTTGAAGCTAAACAATTTGCTTCGCATTTATTCGAAGCTAAGCCTTCTACTTCGCATTGATTTGAGGCTAAATCATGTGTTTCGCTTGGATTTGAAGCTGATTCGTTTTTTCGCTAGCAGTTGAAGCTAAATCATGTATATCACAAGTATTTGAAGCTAAACCATTTTATTCCCATGGATTTGAAGCTAAGCTTTCTACTTAGCATTGATTTGAAGATAAATCATGTGTTTAGTTTGGATTTGAAGATAACTCATTTGCTTCGCTTGCTGTTGAAGCTAAATCATGTATATCACAAGTATTTGAAGTTAAACCATTTGTTTCGCATGGATTCGAAGATAATCCATCTATTTCGCATTGATTTGAAGCTAAATCATGTGTTTTGCGTGGATTTGAATCTAACTCGTTTGTTTCGCATGCTGTTGAAGCTAAATTAAGTGTATCACAAGTATTTGAAGCTAAACAATTTGCTTCGCATGGATTCGAAGATCAGCCTTCTACTTCGCATTGATTTGAAGCTAAATCATGTGTTCCGCATGGATTTTAAGCTAACACGTTTGTTTCGCATGCAGTTGAAGCTAAATCATGTATATCACAAGTATTTGAAGCTAAACCATTTGATTCCCATGGATTTGAAGCTAAGCTTTCTACTTAGCATTGATTTGAAGATAAATCATGTGTTTCGCTTGGATTTGAATCGAACTCGTTTGTTTCGCTTGCTGCTGAAGCTAAATCATGTATATCAAAAGTTTTGGAAGCTAAACTATTCGTTTCACATGGATTTGAAGGTCAGTCTTCTACTTCGCATTGATTTGAAACTAAATCATGTGTTTCGCATGGATTTGAAGTTAACTCGTTTGTTTCGCATGCAGTTGAATCTAAATCATTTATATCGAAAGTATTTGAAGCTAAATCATTTGTTTCGCATGGATTTGAAGACAAAGCTTTTACCTCGCATTGATTTGAATCTAAATCATGTGTTTCGCATGAATGTGAAGCTAACTCGTTTGTCTCGCTTCCAGTTGAAGCTAAATCCATTATATAGCCAGTATTTTAACCTAAATCACTTGAATCGCATGGATTTGTAGTTAAACCTTCTACTACGCAATGCATGGAAGATAAATCATGTGTTTCGTTTGGACTTGAAGCTAACTCGTATGTTTCGCATGCAGTTGAAGCTAAATCATTTATATCACAAGTATTTGAAGCTAAACCATTTGTTTCGCATTTATTCGAAGCTAAGCCTTCTACTTCGCATTGATTTGAGGCTAAATCATGTGTTTCGCTTGGATTTGAAGCTAACTCTTTTTTTTCGTATGCAGTTGAAGCTAAATCATGTATATCACAAGTATTTGCAGCTAAACCATTTGTTTCGCATGGATTTGATTCTAACTCGTTTGTTTCGCATGCTGTTGGAACTAAATCATGTATATCACAAGTATTTGAAGCTATATCATTTGTTTCGCATTTATTCGAAGATAAGTCTTCTACTTCGCATTGATTTTAATCTAAATCATGTGTTTCGCATGGATTTGAAGCTAACTCTTTTTTTTCGTATGCAGTTGAAGCTAAATCATGTATATCACAAGTATTTGCAGCTAAACCATTTGTTTCGCATGGATTCGAAGATAACCCTTCTACTTCGCATTGATTCGAAGCTAAATCATGTGTTTCGCATGGATTTGAAGCTAACTCGTTTGTTTCGCATGCTGTTGAAGCTAAATCATGTATATCACAAGTATTTGAAGCTAAACCATTTGTATCGCAAGGAATCGAAGATATGCCTCCTACTTCGCATTGATTTGAAGCTAAATCATGTGTTTCGCAAGGATTTGAAGCTAACTCGTTTGTTTCGCATGCTGTTGAAGCTAAATCATGTATATCACAAGTATATGAAGCTAATCCATTTGTTTCGCATGGATTCGTAGATAAGCCTTCTACTTCGCATTGATTTGAAGCTAAATCATGTGTTTCATATGGATTTGAATCTAACTCATTTGTTTCGCATGCTGTTGAAACTAAATCATGTATATCACAAGTATTTGAAGCTATATCATTTGTTTGGCATGGATTCGAAGATTAGCCTTCTACTTCGCATTGATTAGATGCTAAATCATGTGTTTCGCATGGATTTGAAGCTAACTCGTTTGTTTCGCATGATGCTGAAGCTAAATCATGTATATCAAAAGTTTTGGAAGCTAAACTATTCGTTTCACATGGATTTGAAGGTCAGTCTTCTACTTCGCATTGATTTGAAACTAAATCATGTGCTTCGCATGGATTTGAAGTTAACTCGTTTGTTTCGCATGCTGTTGAAGCTAAATCATGTATAACACAAGTATTTGAAGCTAATCCATTTGTTTCGCATGGATTCGAAGATAAGCCTTCTACTTCGCATTGATTTGAAGCTAAATCATTTGTTTCGCATGGATTTGATTCTACCTCGTTTGTTTCGCATGCTGTTGAAACTAAATCATTTATATCACAAGTATTTGAAGCTAAACCATTTGCTTCGCATGGATTCGAAGGTCAGCCTACTACTTCGCATTGATTTGATGCTAAATCATTTGTTTCGCATGGATTTGAAGCTGACTCGTTTGTTTCGCATACTGTTGAAGCTAAATCATGTATATCACAATTATTTGAAGCTAAACCATTTGTATCGCATGGAATCGAAGATAAGCCACCTACTTCGCATTGATTTGTAGCTAAATCATGTGTTTCGCATGGATTTGAAGCTGACTCGTTTATTTCGCATGCTGTTGAAGCTAAATCAAGTGTATCACAAGTATTTGGAGCTAAACAATTTGCTTCGCATGGATTCGAAGATCAGCCTTCTACTTCGCATTGATTAGATGCTAAATCATGTGTTTCGCAAGGGTTTGAAGCTAACTCGTTTTTTCGCTAGCAGTTGAAGCTAAATCATGTATATCACAAGTATTTGAAGCTAAACCATTTGATTCCCATGGATTTGAAGCTAAGCTTTCTACTTAGCATTGACATGAAGATAAATCATGTGTTTCGCTTGGATTTGAAGATAACTCGTTTGCTTCGCATGCTGTTGAAGTTAAATCAAGTGTATCACAAGTATTTGAAGCTAAACAATTTGCTTCGCATGGATTCGAAGATCAGCCTTCTACTTCGCATTGATTAGATGCTAAATCATGTGTTTCGCATGGGTTTGAAGCTAACTCGTTTGTTTCACCTGCATTTGAAGCTATATCACTTATATTCTCAAGTATGTGAAGCTAAATCATTCGTTGCGCATGGATTTGAAGCTAAACCGTCAACTTCGCGTTGACTTGATGATTAATCATGTTTTTCGCTTGGACTTGAAGCTAACTCGTTTGTTTCGCATGCTGTTGAAGTTAAATCATGTATATCACAAGTATTTGAAGCTAAACCATTTGTATCGCATGGATTCAAAGATTAGCCTTCCACATCGCATTGATTTGAAGCTAAATCATTTGTTTCGCATGGATTTGAAGTTAACTCGTTTGTCTAGCATGCAGTTGAAGCTAAATGAAGTGTATCACAAGTATTTGAAGCTAAACCATTTGCTTCGCATGGATTGCGAAGATGAGCATTCTACTTCTCATTGATTAGATGCTAAATCATGTGTTTCGCATGGGTTTGAAGCTAACTCGTTTGTTTCGCCTGCATTTGAAGCTATATCATTTATATTCTCAAGTATGTGTAGCTAAATAATTCGTTTCGCATGGATTTGAAGCTAAGCCGTCAACTTCGCGTTGACTTGATGATAAATCATGTTTTTCGCTTGGACTTGAAGATAACTCATTTGCTTCGCATGCTGTTGAAGCTAAATCATGTATATCACAAGTATTTGAAGTTAAACCATTTGTTTCGCATGGATTCGAAGCTAACTCGTTTGTTTCGCATGCTGTTGAAACTAAATCATTTATATCACAAGTATTTGAAGCTAAACCATTTGCTTCGCATGGATTCGAAGGTCAGCCTTCTACTTCGCATTGATTTGATGCTAAGTCATTTGTTTCGCATGGATTTGAAGCTAACTCGTTTGTTTCGCATGCAGTTGAAGCTAAATCAAGTGTATCACAAGTATTTGAAGCTAAACCATTTGCTTCGCATGGATTCGAAGGTCAGCCTTCTACTTCGCATTGATTTGATGCTAAGTCATTTGTTTCGCATGGATTTGAAGCTAGCTCGTTTGTTTCGCATGCAGTTGAAGCTAAATCAAGTGTATCACAAGTATTTGAAGCTAAACCATTTGATTCCCATGGATTTGAAGCTAAGCTTTCTACTTAGCATTGATTTGAAGATAAATCATGTGTTTCGCTTGGATTTGAATCTAACTCGTTTATTTCGCATGCTGTTGATGCTAAATCATGTATATCACAAGTATATGAAGTTAATCCAATTGTTTCGCATGGATACGAAGATCAGCCTTCTACTTCTCATTGATTAGAAGCTAAATCATGTGTTTCGCATGGGTTTGAAGCTAACTCGTTTGTTTCGCCTACATTTGAAGCTACATCACTTATATTCACAAGTATATGAAGCTAAATCATTCGTTTCGCATGGATTTGAAGCTAAGCCATCAACTTCACGTTGACTTGATGCTAAATCATGTTTTTGCTTGGACTTGAAGCTAACTCGTTTGTTTCGCATGTTGTTGAAGCTAAATCATGTATATGACAAGTATTTGAAGCTAAACCATTTGTTTCGCATTTATTCGAAGCTAAGCCTTCTACTTCGCATTGATTTGAGGCTAAATCATGTGTTTCGCTTGGATTTGAAGCTAATTCGTTTTTTCGCTAGCAGTTCAAGCTAAATCATGTATATCACAAGTATTTGAAGCTAAACCATTTGATTCCCATGGATTTGAAGCTAAGCTTTCTACTTAGCATTGATTTGAAGATAAATCATGTGTTTCGCTTGGATTTGAAGATAACTCGTTTGCTTCGCATGCTGTTGAAGCTAAATCATGTATATCACAAGTATTTGAAGTTAAACCATTTGTTTCGCATGGATTCGAAGATAATCCATCTACTTCGCATTGATTTGATGCTAAGTCATTTGTTTCGCATGGATTTGAAGCTAACTCGTTTGTTTCGCATGCTGTTGAAGCTAAATCATGTATATCACAATTATTTGAAGCTAAACCATTTGTATCGCATGGAATCGAAGATAAGCCACCTACTTCGCATTGATTTGTAGCTAAATCATGTGTTTCGCATGGATTTGAAGATAACTCGTTTGCTTCGCATGCTGTTGAAACTAAATCATGTATATCACAATTATTTGAAGCTAAACCATTTGTATCGCATGGAATCGAAGATAAGCCACCTACTTCGCATTGATTTGTAGCTAAATCATATGTTTCGCATGGATTTGAAGCTAACTCGTTTATTTCGCATGCTGTTGAAGCTAAATCAAGTGTATCACAAGTATTTGAAGCTTAACAATTTGCTTCGCATGGATTCGAAGATCAGCCTTCTACTTCGCATTGATTAGATGCTAAATCATGTGTTTCGCATGGATTTGAAGCTAACTCGTTTGTTTCACCTGCATTTGAAGCTATATCACTTATATTCTCAAGTATGTGAAGCTAAATCATTCGTTGCGCATGGATTGAAGCTAAGCCGTCAACTTCGCGTTGACATGATGATAAATCATGTTTTTCGCTTGGACTTGAAGCTAACTCGTTTGTTTCGCATGTTGTTGAAGCTAAATCATGTATATCACAAGTATTTGAAGCTAAACCATTTGTTTCGCATTTATTCGAAGCTAAGCCTTCTACTTCGCATTGATTTGAGGCTAAATCATGTGTTTCGCTTGGATTTGAAGCTAATTCGTTTTTTCGCTAGCAGTTCAAGCTAAATCATGTATATCACAAGTATTTGAAGCTAAACCATTTGATTCCCATGGATTTGAAGCTAAGCTTTCTACTTAGCATTGATTTGAAGATAAATCATGTGTTTCGCTTGGATTTGAAGATATCTCGTTTGCGCCGCATGCTGTTGAAGCTAAATCATGTATAACACAAGTATTTGAAGTTAAACCATTTGTTTCGCATGGATTCGAAGATAATCCATCTATTTCGCATTGATTTGAAGCTAAATCATGTGTTTTGCATGGATTTGAATCTAACTCGTTTGTTTCGCATGCTGTTGAAACTAAATCATTTATATCACAAGTATTTGAAGCTAAACCATTTGCTTCGCATGGATTCGAAGGTCAGCCTTCTACTTCGCATTTATTTGATGCTAAGTCATTTGTTTCGCATGGATTTGAAGCTAACTCGTTTGTTTCGCATGCTGTTGAAGCTAAGTCAAATGTATCACAAGTATTTGAAGCAAAACCATTTGTTTCGCACGGATTCGAAGATAAGCCTTCTACTGCGCATTGATTTTAATCTAAATCATGTGTTTCGCAAGGATTTGAAGATAACTCGTTTCTTTCGCATGCAGTTGAAGCTAAATTATGTATTTCACAAGTATTTGAAGCTAAACCATTTGTTTCGCATGGATTCGAAGATAAGCCTTCTACTTCGAATTGATTTTAATCTAAATCATTTGTTTCGCATGGATTAGAAGCTAACACGTTTTTTTCGCATGCAGTTGAAGCTGAATCATGTATATCACACGTATGTGCAGCTAAACCATTTGTTTCGTGTGGATTCGAAGATCAGCCTTCTACTTCGCATTGATTTGAAGTTAAATCATATGTTTCGCATGGATTTGAAGCTAACTCTTTTTTTTCGTATGCAGTTGAAGCTAAATCATGTATATCACAAGTATTTGCAGCTAAACCATTTGTTTCGCATGGATTCGAAGATAACACTTCTACTTCGCATTGATTTGAAGCTAAATCATGTGTTTCGCATGGATTTGAATCTAACTCGTTCATTTCGCATGCTGTTGAAGCTAAATCATGTATATCACAAGTATATGAAGCTAAACCATTTGTTTCGCATGGATTCGAAGATAAGCCTTCCACTTCGCATTGATTTGAAGCTAAATCATGTGTTTCACATGGATTTGATGCTAACTCGTTTGCTTCGCATGCTGTTGAAGCTAAATCAAGTGTATCACAAGTATTTGAAGCTAATCAATTTGCTTCGCATTTATTCGAAGCTAAGCCTTCTACTTCGCATTGATTTGAGGCTAAATCATGTGTTTCGCTTGGATTTGATGCTGATTCGTTTTTTCGCTAGCAGTTGAAGCTAAATCATGTATATCACAAGTATTTGAAGCTAAACCATTTTATTCCCATGGATTTGAAGCTAAGCTTTCTACTTAGCATTGATTTGAAGATAAATCATGTGTTTCGTTTGGATTTGAAGATAACTCATTTGCTTCGCATGCTGTTGAAGCTAAATCATTTATATCACAAGTATTTGAAGTTAATCCATTTGTTTCGCATGGATACGAAGATCAGCCTTCTACTTCTCATTGATTAGAAGCTGAATCATGTGTTTCGCATGGGTTTGAAGCTAACTCGTTTGTTTCGCATGCAGTTGAAGCTAAATAATGTATATCACAAGTATTTGAAGATAAACCGTTTGATTCGCATCGATTTGAAGCTAACTCGTTTGTTTCGCCTTCATTTGAAGCTAAGTCATGTATATCTTAAGTATTTGAAGCTAAACCATTCGTTTCGCATGGATTTGAAACTAAGCCTTCTACTTCGCATTGAATTGAAGCTAAATCATGTGTTTCGCATGCATTTGAAGCTAAGTCGTTTGTTTCGCATGCAGTTGAAGCTAAATCATGTATATCATAAGTATTTGAAGCTAAAGAACTTTATTTGCATGGATTTCAAACTAAGCCTTCTACTTCGCATTGATTTGAAGGTAAATCATGTCTTTTGCATGGATTTAAAGCTAACTCGTTTGTTTCACCTGCATTTGAAGCTATATCAGTGATAACCGCAAGTGTTTGAAGCTAAATCATTCGTTTCGCTGGATTACAAGCTAAGCCTTCTACTTCGCATTGATTTGAATCTACATCATGTGTTTCGCTTGGATTTGAAGCTAAGCATCCTGCTTCGCATTCATTTGAAGCGAAATCATGTGTTTCGCTTGTATTTGCAGCTAACTGTTTGGTTTCGCATGCAGTTGAATCTAAATCATGTATATCACAAATATTTGAACTAAACCTTTTGTTTCGCATGGATTCAAAGCTAAGCCTTCTACTTCGCATTGAATTGTAGCTAAATCATGTATCTCGCATGTATTTGAAGCTAACACGTTTGTTTCGCTTGCTGTTGAAGCCAAGTCATGTATAACATAAGTATTTGAAGCCAAACAATCTGTTTCGTGTGGATTGGGAGATCAGCCTTCTACTACGCATTGATTTGAAGCTAAATCATATGTATCGCTTGGATTTGAAGCCAACTCGTTTGTTACGCATGCAGTTGAAGCAAAATCACGCATATCACAAGTATTTGAAGCTAAACCATTTGATTCGCATGGATGCGAAGATCAGCCTTCTACTTCGCATTGATTTGAATCTAAATCATGTGTTTCGCTTGGATTTGAAGCTAACTTGTTTGTTTCGCATGCAGTTGAAGCTAAATCATGTATATCGTAAGTATTTGAAACTAAAGAACTAGATTCGCATGGATTTCAAACTAAGCCTTCTACTTCGCATTGATTTGAAGGTAAATCATGAGTTTCGCATCGATTTGAAGCTGACTCGTTTGTTTCGCCTGCATTTGAAGCTATATCATGTATATCACAAGTATTTGAATCTGAACCATTTGATTCCCATGAATAGTACGCTAAACCAAGTCTTTCGAATGAATTTGAAGCTAAATCATGTGTTTTGAATGGATTTGAAGCTAACTCGTTTGTTTCGCATGCATTTGAAGCTAAATCATGTATATCACATATAATTGAAGCTAAACCATTCGTTTCGCATGGATTTGAGGCTAAGCCTTCTACTTCGCATTGATTTGAATCTAATTCATGTGTTTCGCTGGATTTGAAGCTAACTCGATTGTTTCGCATGCAGTTGAAGCTAAATCATGTATATCACAAATATTTGAAGCTAAACAATTTGTTTCGCATGGATTCGAAGATCAGCCTCCTAATTCGCGTTTATTTGAAGCTACATCATGTGTTTCGCATGGATTTGAAGCTAAGTCGTTTGTTTCGCATGCAGTTGAAGCTAAATCATGTATATCATAAGTATTTGAATCTAAACCATTTGATTCGCATGGATTCGAAGATCAGCCTTCTACTTCTCATTGATTTGAAGCTAAATCATGAGTTTCGCATGGATTTGAAGCTAACTCGTTGGTTTTGCATGCAATTGAAGCAAAATCACGCATGTCACAAGTATTTGAAGCTAAACCATTTGATTCGCATGGATTCGAAGATCAGCCTTCTACTTCGCATTGAATTGAAGCTAAATCATGAGTTTCGCATGGATTTGAAGCTAAATCATGTGTTTTGAATGGATTTGAAGTTAACTCGTTTGCTTCCCAAGCAGTTGAAGCTAAATCATGTATATCATAAGTATTTGAAGCTAAAGAACTTGATTCGCATTGATTTCAAACTAAGCCTTCTACTTCGCATTGATTTGAAGGTAAATCATGTCTTTTGCATGGATTTAAAGCTAACTCGTTTGTTTCGCCTGCATTTGAAGCTATATCACATATATTCGCAAGTATTTGAAGCTAAATCATTCGTTTCGCTGGATGTGAAACTAAGCCTTCTACTTCGCATTGATTTGATGCTAAGTCATTTGTTTCGCATGGATTTGAAGCTAACTCGTTTGTTTCGCATGCAGTTGAAGCTAAATCAAGTGTATCACAAGTATTTGAAGCTAAACCATTTGATTCCCATGGATTTGAAGCTAAGCTTTCTACTTAGCATTGATTTGAAGATAAATCATGTGTTTCGCTTGGATTTGCATCTAACTCGTTTATTTCGCATGCTGTTGATGCTAAATCATGTATATCACAAGTATATGAAGTTAATCCATTTGTTTCGCATGGATACGAAGATCAGCCTTCTACTTCTCATTGATTAGAAGATAAATCATGTTTTTCGCTTGGACTTGAAGCTAACTCGTTTGTTTCGCATGTTGTTGAAGCTAAATCATGTATATCACAAGTATTTGAAGCTAAACCATTTGATTCCCATGGATTTGAAGCTAAGCTTTCTACTTAGCATTGATTTGAAGATAAATCATGTGTTTCGCTTGGATTTGAAGATATCTCGTTTGCGCCGCATGCTGTTGAAGCTAAATCATGTATAACACAAGTATTTGAAGTTAAACCATTTGTTTCGCATGGATTCGAAGATAATCCATCTATTTCGCATTGATTTGAAGCTAAATCATGTGTTTTGCATGGATTTGAATCTAACTCGTTTGTTTCGCATGCTGTTGAAACTAAATCATTTATATCACAAGTATTTGAAGCTAAACCATTTGCTTCGCATGGATTCGAAGCTAAGCCTTCTACTTCGCATTGATTTGAGGCTAAATCATGTGTTTCGCTTGGATTTGATGCTGATTCGTTTTTTCGCTAGCAGTTGAAGCTAAATCATGTATATCACAAGTATTTGAAGCTAAACCATTTTATTCCCATGGATTTGAAGCTAAGCTTTCTACTTAGCATTGATTTGAAGATAAATCATGTGTTTCGTTTGGATTTGAAGATAACTCATTTGCTTCGCATGCTGTTGAAGCTAAATCATTTATATCACAAGTATTTGAAGTTAATCCATTTGTTTCGCATGGATACGAAGATCAGCCTTCTACTTCTCATTGATTAGAAGCTGAATCATGTGTTTCGCATGGGTTTGAAGCTAACTCGTTTGTTTCGCATGCAGTTGAAGCTAAATAATGTATATCACAAGTATTTGAAGATAAACCGTTTGATTCGCATCGATTTGAAGCTAACTCGTTTGTTTCGCCTTCATTTGAAGCTAAGTCATGTATATCTTAAGTATTTGAAGCTAAACCATTCGTTTCGCATGGATTTGAAACTAAGCCTTCTACTTCGCATTGAATTGAAGCTAAATCATGTGTTTCGCATGCATTTGAAGCTAAGTCGTTTGTTTCGCATGCAGTTGAAGCTAAATCATGTATATCATAAGTATTTGAAGCTAAAGAACTTTATTTGCATGGATTTCAAACTAAGCCTTCTACTTCGCATTGATTTGAAGGTAAATCATGTCTTTTGCATGGATTTAAAGCTAACTCGTTTGTTTCACCTGCATTTGAAGCTATATCAGTGATAACCGCAAGTGTTTGAAGCTAAATCATTCGTTTCGCTGGATTACAAGCTAAGCCTTCTACTTCGCATTGATTTGAATCTACATCATGTGTTTCGCTTGGATTTGAAGCTAAGCATCCTGCTTCGCATTCATTTGAAGCGAAATCATGTGTTTCGCTTGTATTTGCAGCTAACTGTTTGGTTTCGCATGCAGTTGAATCTAAATCATGTATATCACAAATATTTGAACTAAACCTTTTGTTTCGCATGGATTCGAAGCTAAGCCTTCTACTTCGCATTGAATTGTAGCTAAATCATGTATCTCGCATGTATTTGAAGCTAACACGTTTGTTTCGCTTGCTGTTGAAGCCAAGTCATGTATAACATAAGTATTTGAAGCCAAACAATCTGTTTCGTGTGGATTGGGAGATCAGCCTTCTACTACGCATTGATTTGAAGCTAAATCATATGTATCGCTTGGATTTGAAGCCAACTCGTTTGTTACGCATGCAGTTGAAGCAAAATCACGCATATCACAAGTATTTGAAGCTAAACCATTTGATTCGCATGGATGCGAAGATCAGCCTTCTACTTCGCATTGATTTGAATCTAATTCATGTGTTTCGCTGGATTTGAAGCTAACTCGATTGTTTCGCATGCAGTTGAAGCTAAATCATGTATATCACAAATATTTGAAGCTAAACAATTTGTTTCGCATGGATTCGAAGATCAGCCTCCTAATTCGCGTTTATTTGAAGCTACATCATGTGTTTCGCATGGATTTGAAGCTAAGTCGTTTGTTTCGCATGCAGTTGAAGCTAAATCATGTATATCATAAGTATTTGAATCTAAACCATTTGATTCGCATGGATTCGAAGATCAGCCTTCTACTTCTCATTGATTTGAAGCTAAATCATGAGTTTCGCATGGATTTGAAGCTAACTCGTTGGTTTTGCATGCAATTGAAGCAAAATCACGCATGTCACAAGTATTTGAAGCTAAACCATTTGATTCGCATGGATTCGAAGATCAGCCTTCTACTTCGCATTGAATTGAAGCTAAATCATGAGTTTCGCATGGATTTGAAGCTAAATCATGTGTTTTGAATGGATTTGAAGTTAACTCGTTTGCTTCCCAAGCAGTTGAAGCTAAATCATGTATATCATAAGTATTTGAAGCTAAAGAACTTGATTCGCATTGATTTCAAACTAAGCCTTCTACTTCGCATTGATTTGAAGGTAAATCATGTCTTTTGCATGGATTTAAAGCTAACTCGTTTGTTTCGCCTGCATTTGAAGCTATATCACATATATTCGCAAGTATTTGAAGCTAAATCATTCGTTTCGCTGGATGTGAAACTAAGCCTTCTACTTCGCATTGATTTGATGCTAAGTCATTTGTTTCGCATGGATTTGAAGCTAACTCGTTTGTTTCGCATGCAGTTGAAGCTAAATCAAGTGTATCACAAGTATTTGAAGCTAAACCATTTGATTCCCATGGATTTGAAGCTAAGCTTTCTACTTAGCATTGATTTGAAGATAAATCATGTGTTTCGCTTGGATTTGCATCTAACTCGTTTATTTCGCATGCTGTTGATGCTAAATCATGTATATCACAAGTATATGAAGTTAATCCATTTGTTTCGCATGGATACGAAGATCAGCCTTCTACTTCTCATTGATTAGAAGATAAATCATGTTTTTCGCTTGGACTTGAAGCTAACTCGTTTGTTTCGCATGTTGTTGAAGCTAAATCATGTATATCACAAGTATTTGAAGCTAAACCATTTGATTCCCATGGATTTGAAGCTAAGCTTTCTACTTAGCATTGATTTGAAGATAAATCATGTGTTTCGCTAGGATTTGAAGATATCTCGTTTGCGCCGCATGCTGTTGAAGCTAAATCATGTATAACACAAGTATTTGAAGTTAAACCATTTGTTTCGCATGGATTCGAAGATAATCCATCTATTTCGCATTGATTTGAAGCTAAATCATGTGTTTTGCATGGATTTGAATCTAACTCGTTTGTTTCGCATGCTGTTGAAACTAAATCATTTATATCACAAGTATTTGAAGCTAAACCATTTGCTTCGCATGGATTCGAAGGTCAGCCTTCTACTTCGCATTGATTTGATGCTAAGTCATTTGTTTCGCATGGATTTGAAGCTAACTCGTTTGTTTCGCATGCTGTTGAAGCTAAGTCAAATGTATCACAAGTATTTGAAGCAAAACCATTTGTTTCGCACGGATTCGAAGATAAGCCTTCTACTGCGCATTGATTTTAATCTAAATCATGTGTTTCGCAAGGATTTGAAGATAACTCGTTTCTTTCGCATGCAGTTGAAGCTAAATTATGTATTTCACAAGTATTTGAAGCTAAACCATTTGTTTCGCATGGATTCGAAGATAAGCCTTCTACTTCGAATTGATTTTAATCTAAATCATTTGTTTCGCATGGATTAGAAGCTAACACGTTTTTTTCGCATGCAGTTGAAGCTGAATCATGTATATCACACGTATGTGCAGCTAAACCATTTGTTTCGTGTGGATTCGAAGATCAGCCTTCTACTTCGCATTGATTTGAAGTTAAATCATATGTTTCGCATGGATTTGAAGCTAACTCTTTTTTTTCGTATGCAGTTGAAGCTAAATCATGTATATCACAAGTATTTGCAGCTAAACCATTTGTTTCGCATGGATTCGAAGATAACACTTCTACTTCGCATTGATTTGAAGCTAAATCATGTGTTTCGCATGGATTTGAATCTAACTCGTTCATTTCGCATGCTGTTGAAGCTAAATCATGTATATCACAAGTATATGAAGCTAAACCATTTGTTTCGCATGGATTCGAAGATAAGCCTTCCACTTCGCATTGATTTGAAGCTAAATCATGTGTTTCACATGGATTTGATGCTAACTCGTTTGCTTCGCATGCTGTTGAAGCTAAATCAAGTGTATCACAAGTATTTGAAGCTAATCAATTTGCTTCGCATTTATTCGAAGCTAAGCCTTCTACTTCGCATTGATTTGAGGCTAAATCATGTGTTTCGCTTGGATTTGATGCTGATTCGTTTTTTCGCTAGCAGTTGAAGCTAAATCATGTATATCACAAGTATTTGAAGCTAAACCATTTTATTCCCATGGATTTGAAGCTAAGCTTTCTACTTAGCATTGATTTGAAGATAAATCATGTGTTTCGTTTGGATTTGAAGATAACTCATTTGCTTCGCATGCTGTTGAAGCTAAATCATTTATATCACAAGTATTTGAAGTTAATCCATTTGTTTCGCATGGATACGAAGATCAGCCTTCTACTTCTCATTGATTAGAAGCTGAATCATGTGTTTCGCATGGGTTTGAAGCTAACTCGTTTGTTTCGCATGCAGTTGAAGCTAAATAATGTATATCACAAGTATTTGAAGATAAACCGTTTGATTCGCATCGATTTGAAGCTAACTCGTTTGTTTCGCCTTCATTTGAAGCTAAGTCATGTATATCTTAAGTATTTGAAGCTAAACCATTCGTTTCGCATGGATTTGAAACTAAGCCTTCTACTTCGCATTGAATTGAAGCTAAATCATGTGTTTCGCATGCATTTGAAGCTAAGTCGTTTGTTTCGCATGCAGTTGAAGCTAAATCATGTATATCATAAGTATTTGAAGCTAAAGAACTTTATTTGCATGGATTTCAAACTAAGCCTTCTACTTCGCATTGATTTGAAGGTAAATCATGTCTTTACATGGATTTAAAGCTAACTCGTTTGTTTCACCTGCATTTGAAGCTATATCAGTGATAACCGCAAGTGTTTGAAGCTAAATCATTCGTTTCGCTGGATTACAAGCTAAGCCTTCTACTTCGCATTGATTTGAATCTACATCATGTGTTTCGCTTGGATTTGAAGCTAACTCGTTTGTGTCGCCTGCATTTGAAGCTATATCACTTATAATCGCATGTATTTGAAGCTAAACCATTCGTTTCGCATGGATTTGAAGCTAAGCATCCTGCTTCGCATTCATTTGAAGCGAAATCATGTGTTTCGCTTGTATTTGCAGCTAACTGTTTGGTTTCGCATGCAGTTGAATCTAAATCATGTATATCACAAATATTTGAACTAAACCTTTTGTTTCGCATGGATTCGAAGATAAGCCTTCTACTTCGCATTGAATTGAAGCTAAATCATGTATCTCGCATGTATTTGAAGCTAACACGTTTGTTTCGCTTGCTGTTGAAGCCAAGTCATGTATAACATAAGTATTTGAAGCCAAACAATCTGTTTCGTGTGGATTGGGAGATCAGCCTTCTACTACGCATTGATTTGAAGCTAAATCATATGTATCGCTTGGATTTGAAGCCAACTCGTTTGTTTCGCACGCAGTTGAAGGTAAATCATGTATGTCACAAGTATTTGGAGCTAAACTATTCGTTTCGCATGGATTTGAAGCTAACTCGTTTGTTTCGCATACTGTTGAAGGTAAATCATGTATATCACAAGTATTTGAAGTTAAACCATTTATTTCGCATGGATTCGAAGCTATCTCGTTTGTTTCGCATGCTGTTGATGCTAAATCATGTATATCACAAGTATATGAAGTTAATCCATTTGTTTCGCATGGATACGAAGATCAGCCTTCTACTTCTCATTGATTAGAAGCTAAATCATGTGTTTCGCATGGGTTTGAAGCTAACTCGTTTGTTTCGCCTACAGTTGAAGCTATATCACTTATATTCACAAGTATGTGAAGCTAAATCATTCGTTTCGCATGGATTTGAAGCTATGCCATCAACTTCACGTTGACTTGATGCTAAATCATGTTTTTGCTTGGACTTGAAGCTAACTCGTTTGTTTCGCATGTTGTTGAAGCTAAATCATGTATATCACAAGTATTTGAAGCTAAACCATTTGTTTCGCATTTATTCGAAGCTAAGCCTTCTACTTCGCATTGATTTGAGGCTAAATCATGTGTTTCGCTTGGATTTGAAGCTAATTCGTTTTTTCGCTAGCAGTTCAAGCTAAATCATGTATATCACAAGTATTTGAAGCTAAACCATTTGATTCCCATGGATTTGAAGCTAAGCTTTCTACTTAGCATTGATTTGAAGATAAATCATGTGTTTCGCTTGGATTTGAAGATATCTCGTTTGCTTCGCATGCTGTTGAAGCTAAATCATGTATAGCACAAGTATTTGAAGTTAAACCATTTGTTTCGCATGGATTCGATGATAATCCATCTATTTCGCATTGATTTGAAGCTAAATCATGTGTTTTGCATGGATTTGAATCTAACTCGTTTGTTTCGCATGCTGTTGAAACTAAATCATTTATATCACAAGTATTTGAAGCTAAACCATTTGCTTCGCATGGATTCGAAGGTCAGCCTTCTACTTCGCATTGATTTGATGCTAAGTCATTTGTTTCGCATGGATTTGAAGCTAACTCGTTTGTTTCGCATGCTGTTGAAGCTAAATCATGTATATCACAATTATTTGAAGCTAAACCAATTGTATCGCATGGAATCGAAGATCAGCCACCTACTTCGCATTGATTTGTAGCTAAATCATGTGTTTCGCATGGATTTGAAGCAAACTCGTTTATTTCGCATGCTGTTGAAGCTAAATCAAGTGTATCACAAGTATTTGAAGCTAAACAATTTGCTTCGCATGGATTCGAAGATCAGCCTTCTACTTCGCATTTATTAGATGCTAAATCATGTGATTCGCATGGGTTTGAAGCTAACTCGTTTGTTTCACCTGCATTTGAAGCTGTATCACTTATATTCTCAAGTATGTGAAGCTAAATCATTCGTTGCGCATGGATTTGAAGCTAAGCCGTCAACTTCGCGTTGACTTGATGATAAATCATGTTTTTCGCTTGGACTTGAAGCTAACTCGTTTGTTTCGCATGCTGTTGAAGCTAAGTCAAATGTATCACAAGTATTTAAAGCTAAACCATTTGTTTCGCACGGATTCGAAGATAAGCCTTCTACTGCGCATTGATTTTAATCTAAATCATGTGTTTCGCAAGGATTTGAAGATAACTCGTTTCTTTCGCATGCTGTTGATGCTAAGTCATGTATAACACAAGTATTTGAAGCCAAACAATCTGTTTCGTGTGGATGCGGAGATCAGCCTTCTACTACGCATTGATTTGAAGCTAAATCATATGTATCACTTGGATTTGAAGCCAACTCGTTTGTTTCGCATGCAGTTGAAGCTAAATCATGTATATCACAAGTATTTGAAGCTAAACCATTTGTTTCGGATGGATTCGACGATCAGCCTTCGGCTTCGTATTGATTTTAAGCTAAACCATGTGTTTCGCATCGATTTGAAGCTAACTCGTTTGTTTCGCATGCAGTTGAAGCTAAATAATGTATATCACAAGTATTTGAAGATAAACCGTTTGATTCGCATCGATTTGAAGCTAACTCGTTTGTTTCGCCTTCATTTGAAGCTAAGTCATGTATATCTTAAGTATTTGAAGCTAAACCATTCGTTTCGCATGGATTTGAAACTAAGCCTTCTACTTCGCATTGAATTGAAGCTAAATCATGTGTTTCGCATGCATTTGAAGCTAAGTCGTTTGTTTCGCATGCAGTTGAAGCTAAATCATGTATATCATAAGTATTTGAAGCTAAAGAACTTTATTTGCATGGATTTCAAACTAAGCCTTCTACTTCGCATTGATTTGAAGGTAAATCATGTCTTTTGCATGGATTTAAAGCTAACTCGTTTGTTTCACCTGCATTTGAAGCTATATCACTTATATTCTCAAGTATGTGAAGCTAAATCATTCGTTGCGCATGGATTGAAGCTAAGCCGTCAACTTCGCGTTGACATGATGATAAATCATGTTTTTCGCTTGAACTTGAAGCTAACTCGTTTGTTTCGCATGTTGTTGAAGCTAAATCATGTATATCACAAGTATTTGAAGCTAAACCATTTGTTTCGCATTTATTCGAAGCTAAGCCTTCTACTTCGCATTGATTTGAGGCTAAATCATGTGTTTCGCTTGGATTTGAAGCTAATTCGTTTTTTCGCTAGCAGTTCAAGCTAAATCATGTATATCACAAGTATTTGAAGCTAAACCATTTGATTCCCATGGATTTGAAGCTAAGCTTTCTACTTAGCATTGATTTGAAGATAAATCATGTGTTTCGCTTGGATTTGAAGATATCTCGTTTGCGCCGCATGCTGTTGAAGCTAAATCATGTATAACACAAGTATTTGAAGTTAAACCATTTGTTTCGCATGGATTCGAAGATAATCCATTTATTTCGCATTGATTTGAAGCTAAATCATGTGTTTTGCATGGATTTGAATCTAACTCGTTTGTTTCGCATGCTGTTGAAACTAAATCATTTATATCACAAGTATTTGAAGCTAAACCATTTGCTTCGCATGGATTCGAAGGTCAGCCTTCTACTTCGCATTGATTTGATGCTAAGTCATTTGTTTCGCATGGATTTGAAGCTAACTCGTTTGTTTCGCATGCTGTTGAAGCTAAATCATGTATATCACAATTATTTGAAGCTAAACCATTTGTATCGCATGGAATCGAAGATCAGCCACCTACTTCGCATTGATTTGTAGCTAAATCATGTGTTTCGCATGGATTTGAAGCAAACTCGTTTATTTCGCATGCTGTTGAAGCTAAATCAAGTGTATCACAAGTATTTGAAGCTAAACAATTTGCTTCGCATGGATTCGAAGATCAGCCTTCTACTTCGCATTTATTAGATGCTAAATCATGTGATTCGCATGGGTTTGAAGCTAACTCGTTTGTTTCACCTGCATTTGAAGCTGTATCACTTATATTCTCAAGTATGTGAAGCTAAATCATTCGTTGCGCATGGATTTGAAGCTAAGCCGTCAACTTCGCGTTGACTTGATGATAAATCATGTTTTTCGCTTGGACTTGAAGCTAACTCGTTTGTTTCGCATGCTGTTGAAGCTAAGTCAAATGTATCACAAGTATTTAAAGCTAAACCATTTGTTTCGCACGGATTCGAAGATAAGCCTTCTACTGCGCATTGATTTTAATCTAAATCATGTGTTTCGCAAGGATTTGAAGATAACTCGTTTCTTTCGCATGCTGTTGATGCTAAGTCATGTATAACACAAGTATTTGAAGCCAAACAATCTGTTTCGTGTGGATGCGGAGATCAGCCTTCTACTACGCATTGATTTGAAGCTAAATCATATGTATCACTTGGATTTGAAGCCAACTCGTTTGTTTCGCATGCAGTTGAAGCTAAATCATGTATATCACAAGTATTTGAAGCTAAACCATTTGTTTCGGATGGATTCGACGATCAGCCTTCGGCTTCGTATTGATTTTAAGCTAAACCATGTGTTTCGCATCGATTTGAAGCTAACTCGTTTGTTTCGCATGCAGTTGAAGCTAAATAATGTATATCACAAGTATTTGAAGATAAACCGTTTGATTCGCATCGATTTGAAGCTAACTCGTTTGTTTCGCCTTCATTTGAAGCTAAGTCATGTATATCTTAAGTATTTGAAGCTAAACCATTCGTTTCGCATGGATTTGAAACTAAGCCTTCTACTTCGCATTGAATTGAAGCTAAATCATGTGTTTCGCATGCATTTGAAGCTAAGTCGTTTGTTTCGCATGCAGTTGAAGCTAAATCATGTATATCATAAGTATTTGAAGCTAAAGAACTTTATTTGCATGGATTTCAAACTAAGCCTTCTACTTCGCATTGATTTGAAGGTAAATCATGTCTTTTGCATGGATTTAAAGCTAACTCGTTTGTTTCACCTGCATTTGAAGCTATATCACTTATATTCTCAAGTATGTGAAGCTAAATCATTCGTTGCGCATGGATTGAAGCTAAGCCGTCAACTTCGCGTTGACATGATGATAAATCATGTTTTTCGCTTGAACTTGAAGCTAACTCGTTTGTTTCGCATGTTGTTGAAGCTAAATCATGTATATCACAAGTATTTGAAGCTAAACCATTTGTTTCGCATTTATTCGAAGCTAAGCCTTCTACTTCGCATTGATTTGAGGCTAAATCATGTGTTTCGCTTGGATTTGAAGCTAATTCGTTTTTTCGCTAGCAGTTCAAGCTAAATCATGTATATCACAAGTATTTGAAGCTAAACCATTTGATTCCCATGGATTTGAAGCTAAGCTTTCTACTTAGCATTGATTTGAAGATAAATCATGTGTTTCGCTTGGATTTGAAGATATCTCGTTTGCGCCGCATGCTGTTGAAGCTAAATCATGTATAACACAAGTATTTGAAGTTAAACCATTTGTTTCGCATGGATTCGAAGATAATCCATTTATTTCGCATTGATTTGAAGCTAAATCATGTGTTTTGCATGGATTTGAATCTAACTCGTTTGTTTCGCATGCTGTTGAAACTAAATCATTTATATCACAAGTATTTGAAGCTAAACCATTTGCTTCGCATGGATTCGAAGGTCAGCCTTCTACTTCGCATTGATTTGATGCTAAGTCATTTGTTTCGCATGGATTTGAAGCTAACTCGTTTGTTTCGCATGCTGTTGAAGCTAAGTCAAATGTATCACAAGTATTTGAAGCAAAACCATTTGTTTCGCACGGATTCGAAGATAAGCCTTCTACTGCGCATTGATTTTAATCTAAATCATGTGTTTCGCAAGGATTTGAAGATAACTCGTTTCTTTCGCATGCAGTTGAAGCTAAATTATGTATTTCACAAGTATTTGAAGCTAAACCGTTTGTTTCGCATGGATTCGAAGATAAGCCTTCTACTTCGAATTGATTTTAATCTAAATCATTTGTTTCGCATGGATTAGAAGCTAACACGTTTTTTTCGCATGCAGTTGAAGCAGAATCATGTATATCACACGTATGTGCAGCTAAACCATTTGTTTCGTGTGGATTCGAAGATCAGCCTTCTACTTCGCATTGATTTGAAGTTAAATCACATGTTTCGCATGGATTTGAAGCTAACTCTTTTTTTTCGTATGCAGTTGAAGCTAAATCATGTATATCACAAGTATTTGCAGCTAAACCATTTGTTTCGCATGGATTCGAAGATAACACTTCTACTTCGCATTGATTTGAAGCTAAATCATGTGTTTCGCATGGATTTGAATCTAACTCGTTCATTTCGCATGCTGTTGAAGCTAAATCATGTATATCACAAGTATATGAAGCTAAACCATTTGTTTCGCATGGATTCGAAGATAAGCCTTCCACTTCGCATTGATTTGAAGCTAAATCATGTGTTTCACATGGATTTGATGCTAACTCGTTTGCTTCGCATGCTGTTGAAGCTAAATCAAGTGTATCACAAGTATTTGAAGCTAAACAATTTGCTTCGCATTTATTCGAAGCTAAGCCTTCTACTTCGCATTGATTTGAGGCTAAATCATGTGTTTCGCTTGGATTTGATGCTGATTCGTTTTTTCGCTAGCAGTTGAAGCTAAATCATGTATATCACAAGTATTTGAAGCTAAACCATTTTATTCCCATGGATTTGAAGCTAAGCTTTCTACTTAGCATTGATTTGAAGATAAATCATGTGTTTCGTTTGGATTTGAAGATAACTCATTTGCTTCGCATGCTGTTGAAGCTAAATCATGTATATCACAAATATTTGAAGCTAAACAATTTGTTTCGCATGGATTCGAAGATCAGCCTCCTAATTCGCGTTTATTTGAAGCTACATCATGTGTTTCGCATGGATTTGAAGCTAAGTCGTTTGTTTCGCATGCAGTTGAAGCTAAATCATGTATATCATAAGTATTTGAATCTAAACCATTTGATTCGCATGGATTCGAAGATCAGCCTTCTACTTCTCATTGATTTGAAGCTAAATCATGAGTTCCGCATGGATTTGAAGCTAACTCGTTGGTTTTGCATGCAATTGAAGCAAAATCACGCATGTCACAAGTATTTGAAGCTAAACCATTTGATTCGCATGGATTCGAAGATCAGCCTTCTACTTCGCATTGAATTGAAGCTAAATCATG
This sequence comes from Megalopta genalis, assembly GCF_051020955.1. Taxonomy (NCBI): domain Eukaryota; kingdom Metazoa; phylum Arthropoda; class Insecta; order Hymenoptera; family Halictidae; genus Megalopta; species Megalopta genalis. Next base: position 404,839 of record NW_027476203.1, on the reverse strand, counting down.
AGTTTCGCATGGGTTTGAAGCTAACTCGTTTGTTTCGCCTACAGTTGAAGCTATATCACTTATATTCACAAGTATGTGAAGCTAAATCATTCGTTTCGCATGGATTTGAAGCTATGCCATCAACTTCACGTTGACTTGATGCTAAATCATGTTTTTGCTTGGATTTGAAGATAACTCGTTTGCTTCGCATGCTGTTGAAGCTAAATCATGTATATCACAATTATTTGAAGCTAAACCATTTGTATCGCATGGAATCGAAGATAAGCCACCTACTTCGCATTGATTTGTAGCTAAATCATATGTTTCGCATGGATTTGAAGCTAACTCGTTCGTTTCGCATGCATTTGAAGCTAAATCATGTATATCACATATAATTGAAGCGAAATCATTCGTTTCGCTGGATTTGAAGCTAAGCCTTCTACTTCGCATTGATTTGAATCTAAATCATGTGTTTCGCTTGGATTTGAAGCTAACTCGTTGGTTTTGCATGCAGTTGAAGCTAAATCATGTATATCACATATAATTGAAGCTTAACCATTTGTTTCGCATGGATTCGAAGATCAGCCTCCTAATTCGCGTTTATTTGAAGCTACATCATGTGTTTCGCATGGATTTGAAGCTAAGTCGTTTGTTTCGCATGCAGTTGAAGCTAAATCATGTATATCATAAGTATTTGAATCTAAACCATTTGATTCGCATGGATTCGAAGATCAGCCTTCTACTTCGCATTGATTTGAAGCTAAATCATGTGTTTCGCATGGATTTTAAGCTAACTCGTTTGTTTTGCATGCATTTGAAGCTAAATTATGTATATCACATATAATTGAAGCTAAACTATTTGTTTCGCATGGATTCGAAGATCAGCCTTATACTTCGCATTCATTTGAAGCTAAATCATGTGTTTCGCATGGATTTGAAGCTGACTCGTTTGTTTCGCCTGCATTTCAATCTAAATCATGTATATCACAAGTATTTGAATCTGAACCATTTGATTCCCATGAATAGTACGCTAAACCATGTCTTTCGAATGAATTTGATGCTAAATCATGTGTTTTGAATGGATTTGAAGCTAACTCGTTTTTTTCGCATGCATTTGAAGCTAAATCATGTATATCACATATAATTGAAGCTAAACCATTTGTTTCGCATGGATTTGAAGCTAAGCCTTCTACTTCGCATTGATTTGAATCTAAATCATGTGTTTCGCTTGGATTTGAAGCCAACTCGTTGGTTTCGCCTGCATTTCAAGCTAACTCATATATATCACATGTATTTGAAAATGAACCATTTGATTCCCATGAATAGTACGCTAAACCATGTCTTTCGAATGAATTTGAAGCTAAATCATGTGTTTTGAATGGATTTGAAGCTGACTCGTTTTTTTCGCATGCAGTTGAAGCAAAATCACGCATATCACAAGTATTTGAAGCTAAACCATTTGATTCGCATGGATTCGAAGATCAGCCTCCTAATTCGCATTGATTTGAAGGTAAATCATGTCTTTTGCATGGATTTAAAGCTAACTCGTTTGTTTCACCTGCACTTGAAGCTATATCAGAGATATTCGCAAGTATTGAAGCTAAATCATTCGTTTCGCTGGATTTGAAGCTAAGCCTTCTACTTCGCATTGATTTGAATCTAAATCATGTGTTTTGAATGGATTTGAAGCTAACTCGTTTTTTTCGCATGCATTTGAAGCTAAATCATGTATGTCACATATAATTAAAGCTAAACCATTTGTTTCGCATGGATTCGAAGATCAGCCTCCTAATTCGCGTTTATTTGAAGCTATATCATGTGTTTCGCATGGATTTGCAGCTAAGTCGTTTGTTTCGCATGCAGTTGAAGCTAAATCATGTATATCATAAGTATTTGAAGCGAAAGAACTTTATTCGCATCGATTTCAAACTAATCCTTCTACTTCGCATTGATTCGAAGGTAAATCATGCCTTTTTCATGGATTTAAAGCTAAGTCGTTTGTTTCACCTGCATTTGAAGCTAAATCAGTGATATTCGCAAGTGTCTGAAGCTAAATCATTCGTTTCGCTGGATTTGAAGCTAAGCCTTCTATTTCGCATTGATTTGAATCTAAATCATGTGTTTCGCTTGGATTTGAAGCTAACTCGTTGGTTTTGCATGCAATTGAAGCAAAATCACGCATATCACAAGTATTTGAAGCTAAACCATTTGATTCGCATGGATTCGAAGATCAGCCTTCTACTTCGCATTGATTTGAAGCTAAATCATGCGTTTCGCATGGATTTCAAGCTAAATCATGTGTTTTGAATGGATTTGAAGTTAACTCGTTTGCTTCCCAAGCAGTTGAATCTAAATCATGTATATCATAAGTATTTGAAGCTAAAGAACTTTAATCGCCTGGATTTCAAACTAAGCCTTCTACTTCGCATTGATTTGAAGGTAAATCATGTCTTTTGCATGGATTTAAAGCTAACTCGTTTGTTTCACCTGCATTTGAAGCTATATCAGTGATATCCGCAAGTGTTTGAAGCTAAATCATTCGTTTCGCTGGATTTCAAGCTAAGCCATCTACTTCGCATTGATTTGAATCTAAATCATGTGTTTCGCTTGGATTTGAACCTAACTCGTTGGTTTTGCATGAAGTTGAATCTAAATCATGTATATCACAAGTATTTGAAGCTGAACCATTTGTTTCACATAGATTTGAAGCTAAGCCTTCTACTTCACATTGATTGAAAGTTAAATCATGTGTTTCGCATGGATTTGAAGCTATCTCGCTTGTGTCACCTGCATTTGAAGCTATATCAATTATAATCGCAAGTATTTGAAGCTAAACCATTCGTTTCGCATGGATTTGACGCTAAGACTTCTGCTTCGCATTGATTTGATTATAAATCATGTGTTTCGCATGGATTTGAAGATAACTCGTTTGTGTCGCCTGCATTTGTAGCTATATCACTTATATTCGCAAGTATTTGAAGCTAAACCATTTGTTTCGCATGGATTCGAAGATAAGCCTTCTACTTCGCATTTAATTGATGCTAAATCATGTGTTTCACATGGATTTGAAGCTAACACGTTTGTTTCGCATGCTCTTGAACCTAAATCATGTATATTACAAGTATTTGAAACTAAACAATCTGTTTCGTGTGGATTCGGAGATCAGCCTTCTACTTCACATTGATTGGAAGTTAAATCATGTGTTTCGAATTGTATTTGCAGCTAACTGTTTGGTATCGCATGCAGTTGAAGCTAAATCATGTATATCACAAATATTTGAACTAAACCATCTGTTTCGCATGGATTCGAAGATAAGCCTTCTACATCGCATTGAATTGAAGCTAAATCATGTATCTCGCATGTATTTGAAGCTAACACGTTTGTTTCGGATGCTGTTGAAGCTAAGTCATGTATAACACAAGTATTTGAAGCCAAACAATCTGTTTCGTGTGGATTCGGAGATCAGCTTTCTACTACGCATTGAATTGAAGCTGAATCATGTGTTTCGCTTGTATTTGAAGCTAAATCATGTGTTTTGAATGGATTTGAAGTTAACTCGTTTGCTTCCCAAGCAGTTGAAGCTAAATCATGTATATCATAAGTATTTGAAGCTAAAGAACTTGATTCGCATTGATTTCAAACTAAGCCTTCTACTTCGCATTGATTTGAAGGTAAATCATGTCTTTTGCATGGATTTAAAGCTAACTCGTTTGTTTCGCCTGCATTTGAAGCTATATCACATATATTCGCAGGTATTTGAAGCTAAATCATTCGTTTCGCTGGATGTGAAACTAAGCCTTCTACTTCGCATTGATTTGATGCTAAGTCATGTGTTTCGCATGGATTTTAAGCTAACTCGTTTGTTTTGCATGCATTTGAAGCTAAATTATGTATATCACATATAATTGAAGCTAAACTATTTGTTTCGCATGGATTCGAAGTTAAGCCTTCTTCTTCGCATTGATTCGATGCTAAATCATGTGTTTCGCATGGATTTGAAGCTAACTCGTTTGTTTCTCTTACTGTTGAATGTAAATCATGTATATCACAAGTGTTCGAAGCTAAACCATGTGTTTCGCATGTATTCGAAGGTAAGCCTTCTACGTCGCATTGATTTGATGCAAAGTCAGGTGTCTCGCATGGATTTGAAGCTAACTCGATTGTTTCGCTTGCTGTTGAAGCTAAATCAAGTATGCCACAAGTATTTGAAGCGAAACCATTTGTTTCGCATGGATTCGAAGATCAGCCTTATACTTCGCATTCATTTGAAGCTAAATCATGTGTTTCGCATGGATTTGAAGCTGACTCGTTTGTTTCGCCTGCATTTCAATCTAAATCATGTATATCACAAGTATTTGAATCTGAACCATTTGATTCCCATGAATAGTACGCTAAACCATGTTTTTCGAATGAATTTGATGCTAAATCATGTGTTTTGAATGGATTTGAAGCTGACTCGTTTTTTTCGCATGCAGTTGAAGCAAAATCATGTATATCACATATAATTGAAGCTAAACCATTTGTTTCGCATGGATTTGAAGCTAAGCCTTCTACTTCGCATTGATTTGAATCTAAATCATGTGTTTCGCTTGGATTTGAAGCCAACTCGTTGGTTTCGCCTGCATTTCAAGCTAACTCATATATATCACATGTATTTGAAAATGAACCATTTGATTCCCATGAATAGTACGCTAAACCATGTCTTTCGAATGAATTTGAAGCTAAATCATGTGTTTTGAATGGATTTGAAGCTGACTCGTTTTTTTCGCATGCAGTTGAAGCAAAATCACGCATATCACAAGTATTTGAAGCTAAACCATTTGATTCGCATGGATTCGAAGATCAGCCTCCTAATTCGCATTGATTTGAAGGTAAATCATGTCTTTTGCATGGATTTAAAGCTAACTCGTTTGTTTCACCTGCACTTGAAGCTATATCAGAGATATTCGCAAGTATTGAAGCTAAATCATTCGTTTCGCTGGATTTGAAGCTAAGCCTTCTACTTCGCATTGATTTGAATCTAAATCATGTGTTTTGAATGGATTTGAAGCTAACTCGTTTTTTTCGCATGCATTTGAAGCTAAATCATGTATGTCACATATAATTAAAGCTAAACCATTTGTTTCGCATGGATTCGAAGATCAGCCTCCTAATTCGCGTTTATTTGAAGCTATATCATGTGTTTCGCATGGATTTGCAGCTAAGTCGTTTGTTTCGCATGCAGTTGAAGCTAAATCATGTATATCATAAGTATTTGAAGCGAAAGAACTTTATTCGCATGGATTTCAAACTAATCCTTCTACTTCGCATTGATTCGAAGGTAAATCATGCCTTTTTCATGGATTTAAAGCTAAGTCGTTTGTTTCACCTGCATTTGAAGCTAAATCAGTGATATTCGCAAGTGTTTGAAGCTAAATCATTCGTTTCGCTGGATTTGAAGCTAAGCCTTCTATTTCGCATTGATTTGAATCTAAATCATGTGTTTCGCTTGGATTTGAAGCTAACTCGTTGGTTTTGCATGCAATTGAAGCAAAATCACGCATATCACAAGTATTTGAAGCTAAACCATTTGATTCGCATGGATTCGAAGATCAGCCTTATACTTCGCATTGATTTGAAGCTAAATCATGCGTTTCGCATGGATTTGCAGCTAAGTCGTTTGTTTCGCATGCAGTTGAAGCTAAATCATGTATATCATAAGTATTTGAAGCGAAAGAACTTTAATCGCCTGGATTTCAAACTAAGCCTTCTACTTCGCATTGATTTGAAGGTAAATCATGTCTTTTGCATGGATTTAAAGCTAACTCGTTTGTTTCACCTGCATTTGAAGCTATATCAGTGATATCCGCAAGTGTTTGAAGCTAAATCATTCGTTTCGCTGGATTTCAAGCTAAGCCATCTACTTCGCATTGATTTGAATCTAAATCATGTGTTTCGCTTGGATTTGAAGCTAACTCGTTGGTTTTGCATGAAGTTGAATCTAAATCATGTATATCACAAGTATTTGAAGCTGAACCATTTGTTTCACATAGATTTGAAGCTAAGCCTTCTACTTCACATTGATTGAAAGTTAAATCATGTGTTTCGCATGGATTTGAAGCTATCTCGCTTGTGTCACCTGCATTTGAAGCTATATCAATTATAATCGCAAGTATTTGAAGATAACTCGTTTGTGTCGCCTGCATTTGTAGCTATATCACTTATATTCGCAAGTATTTGAAGCTAAACCATTTGTTTCGCATGGATTCGAAGATAAGCCTTCTACTTCCCATTTAATTGAAGCTAAATCATGTGTTTCACATGGATTTGAAGCTAACACGTTTGTTTCGCATGCTCTTGAACCTAAATCATGTATATTACAAGTATTTGAAACTAAACAATCTGTTTCGTGTGGATTCGGAGATCAGCCTTCTACTTCACATTGATTGGAAGTTAAATCATGTGTTTCGAATTGTATTTGCAGCTAACTGTTTGGTATCGCATGCAGTTGAAGCTAAATCATGTATATCACAAATATTTGAACTAAACCATCTGTTTCGCATGGATTCGAAGATAAGCCTTCTACATCGCATTGAATTGAAGCTAAATCATGTATCTCGCATGTATTTGAAGCTAACACGTTTGTTTCGCATGCTGTTGAAGCTAAGTCATGTATAACACAAGTATTTGAAGCCAAACAATCTGTTTCGTGTGGATTCGGAGATCAGCTTTCTACTACGCATTGAATTGAAGCTGAATCATGTGTTTCGCTTGTATTTGAAGCTAACTCGTTTGTTTCGCATGCAGTTGAAGCTAAATCATGTATATCCCAAGTATTTGAAGCTAAACCATTTGTTTCGGATGGATTCGACGATCAGCCATCGGCTTCGCATTGATTTTAAGCCAAACCATGTGTTTCGCATCGATTTGAAACTAACTCGTTTGTTTCGCCTGCATTTGAAGCTAAATCATGTATATCACAAGTATTTGAAGCTAAACCATTTGTTTCGCATGGATTCGAAGATAAGCCTTCTACTTCGCATTTAATTGAAGCTAAATCATGTGTTTCACATGGATTTGAAGCTAACACGTTTGTTTCGCATGCTGTTGAACCTAAATCATGTATACTACAAGTATTTGAACTAAACCATTTGTTTCACATGGATTCGAAGATCAGCCTTCTACATCGCATTGATTTGAAGCTAAATCATGAGTTTCGCATGGATTTGAAGCTAAATCACGTGTTTTGAATGGATTTGAAGTTAACTCGTTTGCTTCCCAAGCAGTTGAAGCTAAATCATGTATATCATAAGTATTTGAAGCTAAAGAACTTGATTCGCATGGATTTCAAACTAAGCCTTCTACTTCGCATTGATTTGAAGGTAAATCATGTCTTTTGCATGGATTTGAAGCTAACTCGTTTGTTTCGCCTGCATTTGAAGCTATATCATGTATATCACAAGTATTTGAATCTGAACCATTTGATTCCCATGAATAGTACGCTAAACCAAGTCTTTCGAATGAATTTGAAGCTAAATCATGTGTTTTGAATGGATTTGAAGCTAACTCGTTTGTTTCGCATGCATTTGAAGCTAAATCATGTATATCACATATAATTGAAGCAAAATCATTCGTTTCGCTGGATTTGAAGCTAAGCCTTCTACTTCGCATTGATTTGAATCTAAATCATGTGTTTCGCTTGGATTTGAAGCTATCTCGTTTGTTTCGCATGCAGTTGAAGCTAAATCATGTATAAAACAAGTATTTGAAGCTAAACTAATCGTTGCGCATGGATTTCAAGCAAAGCCTTCTACTTCGGATTGATTTGAAGCTAAATTATGTGTTTCGCTTGGATCTAAAGCTAACTTGTTAGTTTCGCATGCAGTTGAAACTAAATCATGTTCATCACAAGTATTTGAAGCTGAACCATCTGTTTCGCATGCAGTTGATGCTAAATCATAAATATCAGAAGTATTTGAAGCTACAACGTTTGATTCGCACGGATTTGAAGCTAAGCATTCTACTTCGCATTGATTTGAAGCTAAATCATGAATATCACAAGTATTTGAAGCTACAATTTTTGATTCACACGGATTTGAAGCTAAGGCTTCTACTTCGCATTGATTTGAGGCTAAATCATGTGTTTCGCTTGCATTTGAAGCTAAGTCTTCTACTTCCAATTGATTTGAAGCTAACCATATGTTTCTCATGTATTTGAAGCTAAGCCTTCTACTTCGCATTGATTTGAAGCTAAATCATGAGTTTCGCATGGATTGGAAGCAAACTCATTTGCTTCGCCTGCATTTGAAGCTATACCACTTATATCGCAATTATCTGAATATTATTGATATGTTTCTCATTAACTTGAAGCTAAGCCTTCTACTTCGCATTGATTTGAAGCTAAATCATGTGTTTCGCATGGATTCGAAGCTAACTCGTTCGTTTCGCCTGCATTTGAAGCTAAATCATGTATATCGTAAGGGTTTGAAGCTCAGCCGTTTGATTCGCATGGATTCGAAGATCAGCCTTCTACTTCGCATTCATTTGAATATAAATCCTGTGTTTCGCATGGATTTGAACCCAACTCGTTTATCTCGCATGCAGATGAATCTAAATCAATGATATCACAAGTATTTGAAGACAAATAACTCGTTTCGCATGGATTTGAAGCTAAGCCTTCTACTTCGCATTGATTTGAAACTAAATCATGTGTTTCGCTTGGATTTGAAGCTAAGCCTTCTACTTCGCATTGATTTGAAGCTAAGTCATGTGTTTCGCAAGGATTGGAAGCAAACTCATTTGCTTCGCTTGTATTTGGAGCTATACCACTTATATCGCAATTATCTGAAGATTATTGATTTGTTTCTCATTAACTTGAAGCTAAGCCTTCTACTTCGCATTGATTTGAAGCTAAATCATGTGTTTAACATGGATTGGAAGCAAACTCATTTGCTTCGCCTGTATTTGAAGCTATACCACTTATATCGCAATTATCTGAATATTATTGATATATTTCTCATTAACTTGAAGCTAAGCCTTCTACTTCGCATTGATTTGAAGCTAAATCATGTGTTTCGCATGGATTCGAAGCTAACTCGTTCGTTTCGCCTGCATTTGAAGCTAAATCATGTATATCATAAGGGTTTGAAGCTCAGCCGTTTGATTCGCATGGATTCGAAGATCAGCCTTCTACATCGCATTCATTTGAATATAAATCCTGTGTTTCGCATGGATTTGAACCCAACTCGTTTATCTCGCATGCAGATGAATCTAAATCATTGATATCACAAGTATTTGAAGACAAATAACTCGTTTCGCATGGATTTGAAGCTAAGCCTTCTACTTCGCATTGATTTGAAACTAAATCATGTGTTTCGCTTGGATTTGAAGCTAACAAGTTTGTTTCGCATGCAATAGAAGCTAAATCATGTATAACGCAAGTATTTGAAGCTGAACCATTTGTTCGCATGGATTCGAAGATAGGCCTTCTACTTCGCATTGATTTGAAGCTAAATTATGTGTTTCGCATGGATTTGAAGTTAATTCGTTTGTTTCACCTGCATTTGAAGCTAAATCATGTGTTTCGCTTGGATCTGAAGCTATCTCGTTTGTTTCGCATGCAGTTGAAGCTAAATCATGTATAAAACAAGTATTTGAAGCTAAACTAATCGTTGCGCATGGATTTCAAGCAAAGCCTTCTACTTCGGATTGATTTGAAGCTAAATTATGTGTTTCGCTTGGATCTAAAGCTAACTCGTTAGTTTCGCATGCAGTTGAAACTAAATCATGTATGTCACAAGTATTAGAATCTTAACTTTTTGTTTCGCATGGATTTGAAGCTAAGCCTTCTATTTCGAATTGATTTGAGGCAGAATCATGTGTTTCGCTTGTATTTGAAGCTTAGTCGTTCGTTTCGCCTTCATTTGAAGCAAAATCATGTATATCACAAGTATTAGGTGCTAAACCAATTGATTCGCATGCAGTTGAAGCTAAATCATGTTCATCACAAGTATTTGAATCTGAACCATCTGTTTCGCATGCAGTTGATGCTAAATCATAAATATCACAAGTATTTGAAGCTACAACGTTTGATTCGCACGGATTTGAAGCTAAGCATTCTACTTCGCATTGATTTGAAGCTAAATCATGAATATCACAAGTATTTGAAGCTACAACTTTTGATTCGCACGGATTTGAAGCTAAGGCTTCTACTTCGCATTGATTTGAGGCTAAATCATGTGTTTCGCTTGCATTTGAAGCTAACTCGTTTTTTTCCCAAGCAGTTGAAGCTAAATCATGTATAACATAAGTATTTGAAGCTAAAGAACTTGATTCGCATGGATTTCAAACTAAGCCTTCTACTTCGCATTGATTTGAAGGTAAATCATGTCTTTTGCATGGATTTGAAGCTAACTCGTTAGTGTCGCCTGCATTTGAAGCTATATCAGTGATATTCGCAAGTATTTGAAGCTAAATGATTCGTTTCGCTGGATTTGAAGCTAACTCGTTCGTTTCGCCTGCATTTGAAGCAAAATCATGTATATCACAAGTATTTGGTGCTAAACCAATTGATTCGCAAACAGTTGAAGCTAAATCATGTTCATCACAAGTATTTGAAGCTGAACCATCTGTTTCGCATGCAGTTGAAGCTAAATCATAAATATCACAAGTATTTGAAGCTACAACGTTTGATTCGCACGGATTTGAAGCTAAGCCTTCCACTTCGCATTGATTTGATTCTAAATCATGTGTTTCGCTTGGATTTGAAGCTAACTCGTTGGTTTTGCATGAAGTTGAATCTAAATCATGTATATCACAAGTATTTGAAGACAAATAACTCGTTTCGCATGGATTTGAAGCTAAGCCTTCTACTTCGCATTGATTTGAAACTAAATCATGTGTTTCGCTTGGATTTGAAGCTAAGCCTTCTACTTCGCATTGATTTGAAGCTAAGTCATGTGTTTCGCAAGGATTGGAAGCAAACTCATTTGCTTCGCTTTTATTTGGAGCTATACCACTTATATCGCAATTATCTGAAGATTATTGATTTGTTTCTCATTAACTTGAAGCTAAGCCTTCTACTTCGCATTGATTTGAAGCTAAATCATGTGTTTCGCATGGATTGGAAGCAAACTCATTTGCTTCGCCTGTATTTGAAGCTATACCACTTATATCGCAATTATCTGAATATTATTGATATATTTCTCATTAACTTGAAGCTAAGCCTTCTACTTCGCATTGAATTGAATCTAAATCATTTGTTTCGTATGGATTTGAAGATGACTCGTTTGTTTCGCCTGCATTTGAAGCTATATGATGTATATCACAAGTATTTGCATCTGCACCATTTGATTCCCATGAATAGTACGCTAAACCATGTCTTTCGAATGAATTTGAAGCTAAATCATGTGTTTTGAATGGATTTGAAGCTAACTCGTTTGTTTCGCATGCATTTGAAGCTAAATCATGTATATCACATATAATTGAAGCTAAACCATTTGTTTCGCATGGATTCGAAGATAAGCCTTCTACTTCGCATTGATTTGAAGCTAAATCATGTATATCGCTAGAAGTTGAAGCTAACTCGTTTGTTTCGCATACTGTTGAAGGTAAATCATGTATAACACAAGTATTTGAGCCTGAGCTATTTGTTTCGCTTGGATTCGCAGATCAGCCTCCTAATTCGCGTTTGTTTGAAGCTAAATCACGTGTTTCGCATGGATTTGAAGCTAAGTCGTTTGTTTCGCATGCAGTTGAAGCTAAATCATGTATACCATAAGTATTTGAAGCTAAAGAACTTTATTCGCATGGATTTCAAACTAAGCCTTCTACTTCGCATTGATTTGAAGGTAAATCCTGTCTTTTGCATGGATTTAAAGCTAACTCGTTTGTTTCACCTGCATTTGAAGCTATATCAGTGATATTCGCAAGTATTTGAAGCTAAATCATTCGTTTCGTTGGATTTGAAGCTAAGCCTTCTACTTCGCATTGATTTGAATCTAAATCATGTGTGTCGCTTGGATTTGAAGCTAACTCGTTTGTTTCTCTTGCTGTTGAATGTAAATCACGTATATCACAAGTGTATGAAGCTAAACCATTCGTTTCGCTGGATTTGAAGCTAAGCCTTCTACTTCGCATTGATTTGAATCTAAATCATGCGTTTCGCTTGGATTTGAAGCTAACTCGTTCGTTTTGCATACAGTTGAAGCAAAATCACGCATATCACAAGTATTTGAAGCTAAACCATTTGATTCGCATGGATTCGAAGATCAGCCTCCTACTTCGCATTGATTTGAAGCTAAAGCATGAGTTTCGCATCGATTTGAAGCTAAATCATGTGTTTTGAATGGATTTGAAGTTAACTCGTTTGCTTCCCAAGCAGTTGAAGCTAAATCATGTATATAATAAGTATTTGAAGCAAAAGAACTTGATACGCATGGATTTCAAACTAAGCCTTCTACTTCGCATTGATTTGAATGTAAATCATGTCTTTTGCATGGATTTAAAGCTAACTCGTTTGTTTCGCCTGCATTTGAAGCTATATCAGTGATATTCGCAAGTATTTGAAGCTAAATCATTCGTTTCGCTGGATTTGAAGCTAAGCCTTCTACTTCGCATTGATTTGATTCTAAATCATGTGTTTCGCTTGGATTTGAAGCTAACTCGTTGGTTTTGCATGAAGTTGAATCTAAATCATGTATATCACAAGTATTTGAAGCTGAACCATTTGTTTCACATACATTTGAAGCTAAGCCTTCTACTTCGCATTCATTTGAAGCTAAATCATGTTTTACGCATGGATTTGATGCTGACTCGTTTGTTTCGCCTGCATTTGAAGCTATATCATTTATATCACAAGTGTTTGAAGCTAAACTATTCGTTTCGCTGGATTTGAAGCTAAGCCTTCTACTTCGCATTGATTTGAAGCTAAATCATGAGTTTCGCCTGGATTTGAAGCTAAATCATGTGTTTTGAATGGATTTGAAGTTAACTCGTTTTCTTCCCAAGCAGTTGAAGCTAAATCATTTATATCATAAGTATTTGAAGCTAAAGAACTAGATACGCATGGATTTCAAACTAAGCCTTCTACTTCACATTGATTTGAAGGTAAATCATGTCATTTGCATGGATTTAAAGCTAACTCGTTTGTTTCGCCTGCACTTGAAGCTATATCAGTGATATTCGCAAGTATTTGAAGCTAAACCATTTGTTTCGCAAGAATATTAAGCTAAACCATGTGTTTCGAATGAATTTGAAGCTAAATCATGTGATTCGCATGGATTTGAAGCTGACTCGTTGGTTTCGCATGCAGTTGAAGCTAAATCATGAATATCACAAGTATTTGAAGCTGAACCATTTGTATCGCTTGGATTTGAAGCTAACTCGTTTGTTTCGCATGCAGCTGAAGCTATATCATGTATATCACAAGTATTTGAAGCTGAACCATTTGTTTCTCGAGAACACTCAGCTAAATCATGTGTTTCGCTTGGATTTGAAGCTAACTTGTTTGTTTCGCATGCAGTTGAAAGCTAAATCAAGTATAACACAAGTATTTGAGCCTGAGCCATTTGTTTCGCATGGATTCGAAGATCAGCCTCCTACTTCGGGTTTATTTGAAGCTAAATCATGTGTTTCGCATGGATTTGAAGCTAAGGCTTCTACTTCACATTGAGTTGAATCCAAATCATGTGTTTCGCTTGGATATGAAGCTAAGCCTTCTACTTCCAATTGATTTGAATCTAACCATATGTTTCTCATGTATTTGAAGCTAAGCATTCTACTTCGCATTGATTTGAAGCTAAATCATGAATATCAGAAGTATTTGAAGCTACAACTTTTGATTCGCACGGATTTGAAGCTAAGGCTTCTACTTCGCATTGATTTGAGGCTAAATCATGTGTTTCGCTTGCATTTGGAGCTAAGCCTTCTACTTCCAATTGATTTGAAGCTAACCATATGTTTCTCATGTATTTGAAGCTAAGCCTTCTACTTTGCATTGATTTGAAGCTAAGTCATGTGTTTCGCAAGGATTGGAAGCAAACTCATTTGCTTCGCTTGTATTTGAAGCTATACCACTTATATCGCAATTATCTGAAGATTATTGATTTGTTTCTCATTAACTTGAAGCTAAGCATTCTACTTCGCATTGATTTGAAGCTAAATCATGTGTTTCGCATGGATTTGAAGTTAATTCGTTTGTTTCACCTGCATTTGAAGCTAAATCATGTGTTTCGCTTGGATCTGAAGCTATCTCGTTTGTTTCGCATGCAGTTGAAGCTAAATCATGTATAAAACAAGTATTTGAAGCTAAACTAATCGTTGCGCACGGATTTGAAGCTAAGCCTTCTACTTCGCATTGATTTGATTCTAAATCATGTGTTTCGCTTGGATTTGAAGCTAACTCGTTGGTTTTGCATGAAGTTGAATCTAAATCATGTATATCACAAGTATTTGAAGCTGAACCATTTGTTTCACATACATTTGAAGCTAAGCCTTCTACTTCACATTGATTGGAAGTTAAATCATGTGTTTCGCATGGATTCGAAGATAAACCTTCTACTTCGCATTGAATTGAATCTAAATCATTTGTTTCGCATGGATTTGAAGATGACTCGTTTGTTTCGCCTGCATTTGAAGCTATATGATGTATACCACAAGTATTTGCATCTGAACCATTTGATTCCCATGAATAGTACGCTAAACCATGTCTTTCGAATGAATTTGAAGCTAAATCATGTGTTTTGAATGGATTTGAAGCTAACTCGTTTGTTTCGCATGCATTTGAAGCTAAATCATGTATACCATAAGTATTTGAAGCTAAAGAACTTTATTCGCATGGATTTCAAACTAAGCCTTCTACTTCGCATTGATTTGAAGGTAAATCCTGTCTTTTGCATGGATTTAAAGCTAACTCGATTGTTTCACCTGCATTTGAAGCTATATCAGTGATATTCGCAAGTATTTGAAGCTAAATCATTCGTTTCGTTGGATTTGAAGCTAAGCCTTCTACTTCGCATTGATTTGAATCTAAATCATGTGTGTCGCTTGGATTTGAAGCTAACTCGTTTGTTTCTCTTGCTGTTGAATGTAAATCACGTATATCACAAGTGTATGAAGCTAAACCATTCGTTTCGCTGGATTTGAAGATCAGCCTTCTACTTCCCATTGATTCGAAGCTATATCATGTGTTTCGCTTGGATTTGAAACTAACTAGTTTGTTTCGCAATGCAGTTGAAGCTAAATCATGTAAATCACAATTGTTTGAAGCTAAACCATTTGATTCGCATGGATTTCAAAATAAGCCTTCTACTTCGCATTGATTTGAAGCTAAATCATGTGTTCCGCATGCATTTGAAGCTAACACGTTCGTTTCGCATGCTGTTGAAGCTAAGTCATGTATATCACAAGTATTTGAAGCTAAACCATTTGTTTCGCATGGATTCGAAGATAAGCCTCCTACCTCGCATTGATTTGAATCTAAATCACGTGTTTCGCTTGGATTTGAAGCTAACTCGTTTTTTTCGCCTGCAGTTGAAGCTAAATCATGTATATCACAAGTATTTGATGCTAAACCATTTGATTCACATGGATTTGAAGCTAAGCCTTCTACTTCGCATTGATTTTAATCTAAATCATCTGTTTCGCATGGATTTAAAGCTATCTCGTTTGTTTCGCTTGCATTTGAAGCTAAATCATGCACATCACAATTATTTGAAGCTGAACCACATGTTTCGCATGGATTTAAAGATAAGCCTTCTACTTCGCATTGATTTGATTCTAAATCACGTGTTTCGCTTGGATTTGAAGCTAACTCATTTTTTTCGCCTGTAGTTGAAGCTAAATCATGTATATCACAAGTATTTGATGCTAAACCATTTGATTCACATGGATTTGAAGCTAAGCCTTCTACTTCGCATTGATTTTAATCTAAATCATCTGTTTCGCATGGATTTAAAGCTATCTCGTTTGTTTCGCATGCAGTTGAAGATAAATCATGTATATCACAGGTATTTGAAGCTAAACCATTTGTTTCGCATGGATTCGAAGATCAGCCATCTACCTCGTATTGATTTACACCTAAATCATGCGTTTCGCATGGATTTGAATCTAACTCGTTGTATCGCATGCAGTTGAAGCTAAATCATGTATATCACAACGATTTGAAGCTAAACCATTTGATTCGCATGGATTTCAAAATAAGCTTTCTACTTCGCATTGATTTTAATCTAAATCATCTGTTCGCATGGATTTAAAGCCATCTCGTTTGTTTCGCATGCAGTTGAAGATAAATCATGTATATCACAGGTATTTCAAGCTAAACCATTTGATTCGCATGGATTTGAAGATAAGCCTTCTACTTCGCATTGATTTGAAGCTAAATCATGTGTTTCGCTTGGATTTGAAACTAACTAGTTTGTTTCGCAATGCAGTTGAAGCTAAATCATGTACATCACAATTATTTGAAGCTAAACCATTTGATTCGCATGGATTTCAAAATAAGCCTTCTACTTTGCATTGATTTGAAGCTAAATCATGTGTTTCGCTTGGTTTTCAAGCTAACTCGTTTGTTTCGGATGCAATTGAAGCTAAATCATGTATATCACAAGTATTTGAAGCTAATCCATTTGTTCCGCGTGGATTCGAAGATCAGCCATCTACTTCGCCTTGATTTGAAGTTAAATCATATGTTACGCATGGATTTGAAGCTAATCGTTTGTTTCGCATGCTGATGAAGCTAAATCAAGTATAACACAAGCATTTGAAGCTAAACCATTTGCTTCCCATGGATTCAAAGATCAGTCTTCTACTTCGCATTGATTTGAATCTAAATCACGTGTTTCGCATGGATTTGAAGATAAGCCTTTTACTTCGCATTGATTTGAAGCTAAATCATGTATTTCGCTTGGATTTGAAACTAACAAGATTCTTTCGTAATGCAGTTGAAGCTAAATCATGTATATCACAATTATTTGAAGCTAAACCATTTGATTCGCATGGATTTCAAAATAAGCCTTCTACTTCGCATTGATTTCAAGCTAAATCATATGTTTCGCATAGATTTGAAGCTAACTCGCTAGTTTTGCATGCTGTTGAAGCTTATTCATGTATATCACAAGTATATGAAGCTAAACCATTTGTTTCCCAAGGAATCGAAGATCAGCCTTCTACTTCGCAATGATAAGAAGCTAAATCATGTGTATCCCATGGATTTGAAGCTAACTCGTTTGTTTAGCATGCTGATGAAGCTAAATCAAGTATAACACAAGTATTTGAAGCTAAACCATTTGTTTCGCATGGATTCGAAGATCAGCCTTCTGCTACGCATTGATTTGAAGCTAAATCATGTGTTTCGCTTGGATTTGAAACTAACAAGTTTGTTTCGTAATGCAGTTGAAGCTAAATCATGTCTATCACAATTATTTGAAGCTAAACCATTTGTTTCGCATGGATTCGAAGATAAGCCTTCTAAATCGCATTGATTTCAAGCTAAATCATATGTTTCGCATAGATTTGAAGCTAACTCGCTAGTTTTGCATGCTGTTGAAGCTTATTCATGCATATCACAAGTATTTGAAGCTAAACCATTTGTTTCGCAAGGAATCGAAGATCAGCCTTCTACTTCGCAATGATAAGAAGCTAAATCATGTGTTTCGCATGGATTTGAAGCTAACTCGTTTGTTTCGCATGTAATTGAAGCTAAATAATGTATCAAACAAGTATTTGAAGCTAAACCATTTGTTTCGCAAGGATTCGAAGATCAGCCTTCTACTTCGCCTTGATTTGAAGTTAAATCATATGTTACGCATGGATTTGAAGCTAATCGTTTGTTTCGCATGCTGATGAAGCTAAATCAAGTATAACACAAGTATTTGAAGCTAAACCATTTGCTTCCCATGGATTCATAGATCAGTCTTCTACTTCGCATTGATTTGAATCTAAATCACGTGTTTCGCTTGGATTTGAAGCTAACTCGTTTTTTTCGCCTGCAGTTGAAGCTAAATCATGTATATCACAAGTATTTGATGCTAAACCATTTGATTCACATGGATTTGAAGCTAAGCCTTCTACTTCGCATTGATTTTAATCTAAATCATCTGTTTCGCATGGATTTAAAGCTATCTCGTTTGTTTCGCTTGCATTTGAAGCTAAATCATGCACATCACAAGTATTTGAAGCTGAGCCACATGTTTCGCATGGATTTAAAGATAAGCCTTCTACTTCGCATTGATTTGAATCTAAATCACGTGTTTCGCTTGGATTTGAAGCTAACTCGTTTTTTTCGCCTGCAGTTGAAGCTAAATCATGTATATCACAAGTATTTGATGCTAAACCATTTGATTCACATGGATTTGAAGCTAAGCCTTCTACTTCGCATTGATTTTAATCTAAATCATCTGTTTCGCATGGATTTAAAGCTATCTAGTTTGTTTCGCATGCAGTTGAAGAAAAATCATGTATATCACAGGTATTTGAAGCTAAACCATTTGTTTCGCATGGATTCGAAGATAAGCCTTCTAAATCGCATTGATTTCAAGCTAAATCATATGTTTCGCATAGATTTGAAGCTAACTCGCTAGTTTTGCATGCTGTTGAAGCTTATTCATGTATATCACAAGTATTTGAAGCTAAACCATTTGTTTCGCAAGGATTCGAAGATCAGCCTTCTACTTCGCATTGATAAGAAGCTAAATCATGTGTTTCGCATGGATTTGAATCTAACTCGCTTGTTTCGCGTGCTGTTGAAACTAAATCATGTATATCACAAGTATTTGAAGCTGAACCACTTGTTTCGCATGGATTTGAATATAAGCCTTCTACTTCGCATTGATTTGAAGCTAAATCATGTGTTTCGCTTGGATTTGAAACTAACTCGTTTGTGTCGCATGCAGTTGAAGCTAAAACATGTATATCACAAGTATTTGATGCTAAACCATTTGATTCACATGGATTTGAAGCTAAGCCTTCTACTTCGCATTGATTTGAAGCTAAATCATGTGTTTCGCATGGATTCGAAGATAACCCTTCTACTTCGCATTGATTTGAAGCTAAATCATGTGTATCCCATGGATTTGAAGCTAACTCGTTTGTTTCGCATGCTGATGAAGCTAAATCAAGTATAACACAAGTATTTGAAGCTAAACCATTTGTTTCGCATGGATTCGAAGATCAGCCTTCTGCTACGCATTGATTTGAAGCTAAATCATGTGTTTCGCATGGATTTGAAGCTAACTCGATGTTTCGGATGCATTTGAAGCTAAATCATGCACATCACAAGTATTTGAAGCTGAACCACTTGTTTCGCATGGATTTGAAGACAAGACTTCTACTTCGCATTGATTTGAAGCTAAATAATGTGTTTCGCTCGGATTTTAAGCTAACTCGTTTATTTCACATGCAGTTGAAGTTAAATCATGTATATCACAAGTATTTGAAGCTAAACGATTTGTTTCGCATGGATTCGAAGATCAGCCATCTACCTCGTATTGATTTACACCTAAATCATGCGTTTCGCATGGATTTGAATCTAACTCGTTGTATCGCATGCAGTTGAAGCTAAATCATGTATATCACAACGATTTGAAGCTAAACCATTTGATTCGCATGGATTTCAAAATAAGCTTTCTACTTCGCATTGATTTTAATCTAAATCATCTGTTCGCATGGATTTAAAGCCATCTCGTTTGTTTCGCATGCAGTTGAAGATAAATCATGTATATCACAGGTATTTCAAGCTAAACCATTTGATTCGCATGGATTTGAAGATAAGCCTTCTACTTCGCATTGATTTGAAGCTAAATCATGTGTTTCGCTTGGATTTGAAACTAACTAGTTTGTTTCGCAATGCAGTTGAAGCTAAATCATGTACATCACAATTGTTTGAAGCTAAACCATTTGATTCGCATGGATTTCAAAATAAGCCTTCTACTTTGCATTGATTTGAAGCTAAATCATGTGTTTCGCTTGGTTTTCAAGCTAACTCGTTTGTTTCGGATGCAATTGAAGCTAAATCATGTATATCACAAGTATTTGAAGCTAATCCATTTGTTCCGCGTGGATTCGAAGATCAGCCATCTACTTCGCCTTGATTTGAAGTTAAATCATATGTTACGCATGGATTTGAAGCTAATCGTTTGTTTCGCATGCTGATGAAGCTAAATCAAGTATAACACAAGCATTTGAAGCTAAACCATTTGCTTCCCATGGATTCAAAGATCAGTCTTCTACTTCGCATTGATTTGAATCTAAATCACGTGTTTCGCATGGATTTGAAGATAAGCCTTTTACTTCGCATTGATTTGAAGCTAAATCATGTATTTCGCTTGGATTTGAAACTAACAAGTTTCTTTCGTAATGCAGTTGAAGCTAAATCATGTATATCACAATTATTTGAAGCTAAACCATTTGATTCGCATGGATTTCAAAATAAGCCTTCTACTTCGCATTGATTTCAAGCTAAATCATATGTTTCGCATAGATTTGAAGCTAACTCGCTAGTTTTGCATGCTGTTGAAGCTTATTCATGTATATCACAAGTATATGAAGCTAAACCATTTGTTTCCCAAGGAATCGAAGATCAGCCTCCTACTTCGCAATGATAAGAAGCTAAATCATGTGTTTCGCATGGATTTGAAGCTAACTCGTTTGTTTCGCATGTAATTGAAGCTAAATAATGTATCAAAAAAGTATTTGAAGCTAAACCATTTGTTTCGCATGGATTCGAAGATCAGCCATCTACCTCGTATTGATTTACAGCTAAATCATGCGTTTCGCATGGATTTGAATCTAACTCGTTGTATCGCATGCAGTTGAAGCTAAATCATGTATATCACAACGATTTGAAGCTAAACCAATTGATTCGCATGGATTTCAAAATAAGCCTTCTACTTCGCATTGATTTCAAGCTAAATCATGTGTTTCGCATGGATTTGAAGCTAACTCGTTAGTTTTGCATGCTGTTGAAGCTAAATTATGTATATCACAAGTACTTGAAGCTAAACCATTTGTTTCGCAAGGATTCGAAGATCAGCCTTCTACTTCGCATTGATAAGAAGCTAAATCATGTGTTTCGCTTGGATTTGAAACTAAATAGTTTGTTTCGCAATGCAGTTGAAGCTAAATCATGTACATCACAATTATTTGAAGCTAAACCATTTGATTCGCATGGATTTCAAAATAAGCCTCCTACTTCGCATTGATTTGAAGCTAAATCATGTGTTTCGCTTGGTTTTCAAGCTAACTCGTTTGTTTCGCATGCAATTGAAGCTATATCATGTATCAAACAAGTATTTGAAGCTAAACCATTTGTTTCGCATGGATTCGAAGATAACCCTTCTACTTCGAATTGATTTGAAGCTAAATCATGTGTTCCGCATGCATTTGAAGCTAACACGTTTGTTTCGCATGCTGTTGAAGCTAAATCATGTATATCACAAGTATTTGAAGCTAATCCATTTGTTTCGCGTGGATTCGAAGATCAGCCTTCTACTTCGCCTTGATTTGAAGTTAAATCATATGTTACGCATGGATTTGAAGCTAATCGTTTGTTTCGCATGCTGATGATGCTAAATCAAGTATAACACAAGTATTTGAAGCTAAACCATTAGCTTCCCATGGATTCAAAGATCAGTCTTCTACTTCGCATTGATTTGAATCTAAATCACGTGTTTCGCTTGGATTTGAAGCTAACTCGTTTTTTTCGCCTGCAGTTGAAGCTAAATCATGTATATCACAAGTATTTGATGCTAAACCATTTGATTCACATGGATTTGAAGCTAAGCCTTCTACTTCGCATTGATTTTAATCTAAATCATCTGTTTCGCATGGATTTAAAGCTATCTCGTTTGTTTCGCTTGCATTTGAAGCTAAATCATGCACATCACAAGTATTTGAAGCTGAACCACATGTTTCGCATGGATTTGAAGATAAGCCTTCTACTTCGAATTGATTTGAAGCTAAATCATGTGTTCCTCATGCATTCGAAGGTAACACGTTTGTTTCGCATGCTGTTGAAGCTAAATCATGTATATCACAAGTATTTGATGCTAAACCATTTGATTCACATGGATTTGAAGCTAAGCCTTCTACTTCGCATTGATTTTAATCTAAATCATCTGTTTCGCATGGATTTAAAGCTATCTAGTTTGTTTCGCATGCAGTTGAAGATAAATCATGTATATCACAGGTATTTGAAGCTAAACCATTTGTTTCGCATGGATTCGAAGATAAGCCTTCTAAATCGCATTGATTTCAAGCTAAATCATATGTTTCGCATAGATTTGAAGCTAACTCGCTAGTTTTGCATGCTGTTGAAGCTTATTCATGTATATCACAAGTATTTGAAGCTAAACCATTTGTTTCGCAAGGATTCGAAGATCAGCCTTCTACTTCGCTTTGATAAGAAGCTAAATCATGTGTTTCGCATGGATTTGAAGCTAACTCGTTCGTTTCGCTTGCATTTGAAGCTAAATCATGCACATCACAAGTATTTGAAGCTGAACCACTTGTTTCGCATGGATTTGAATATAAGCCTTCCACTTCGCATTGATTTGAAGCTAAATCATGTGTTTCGCTTGGATTTGAAACTAACTCGTTTGTGTCGCATGCAGTTGAAGCTAAAACATGTATATCACAAGTATTTGATGCTAAACCATTTGATTCACATGGATTTGAAGCTAAGCCTTCTACTTCGCATTGATTTGAAGCTAAATCATGTGTTTCGCATGGATTCGAAGATAACCCTTCTACTTCGCATTGATTTGAAGCTAAATCATGTGTATCCCATGGATTTGAAGCTAACTCGTTTGTTTCGCATGCTGATGAAGCTAAATCAAGTATAACACAAGTATTGAAGCTAAACCATTTGTTTCGCATGGATTCGAAGATCAGCCTTCTGCTACGCATTGATTTGAAGCTAAATCATGTGTTTCGCATGGATTTGAAGCTAACTCGATGTTTCGGATGCATTTGAAGCTAAATCATGCACATCACAAGTATTTGAAGCTGAACCACTTGTTTCGCATGGATTTGAAGACAAGACTTCTACTTCGCATTGATTTGAAGCTAAATAATGTGTTTCGCTCGGATTTAAGCTAACTCGTTTATTTCACATGCAGTTGAAGTTAAATCATGTATATCACAAGTATTTGAAGCTAAACGATTTGTTTCGCATGGATTCGAAGATCAGCCATCTACCTCGTATTGATTTACACCTAAATCATGCGTTTCGCATGGATTTGAATCTAAGTCGTTGTATCGCATGCAGTTGAAGCTAAATCATGTATATCACAACGATTTGAAGCTAAACCATTTGATTCGCATGGATTTCAAATAAGCTTTCTACTTCGCATTGATTTTAATCTAAATCATCTGTTCGCATGGATTTAAAGCTATCTCGTTTGTTTCGCATGCAGTTGAAGATAAATCATGTATATCACAGGTATTTCAAGCTAAACCATTTGATTCGCATGGATTTGAAGATAAGCCTTCTACTTCGCATTGATTTGAAGCTAAATCATGTGTTTCGCTTGGATTTGAAACTAACTAGTTTGTTTCGCAATGCAGTTGAAGCTAAATCATGTACACCACAATTATTTGAAGCTAAACCATTTGATTCGCATGGATTTCAAATAAGCCTTCTACTTTGCATTGATTTGAAGCTAAATCATGTGTTTCGCTTGGTTTTCAAGCTAACTCGTTTGTTTCGGATGCAATTGAAGCTAAATCATGTATAAAACAAGTATTTGAAGCTAAACCATTTGTTTCGCATGGATTCGAAGATAACCCTTCTACTTCGAATTGATTTGAAGCTAAATCATGTGTTCCGCATGCATTTGAAGCTAACACGTTTGTTTCGCATGCTGTTGAAGCTAAATCATGTATATCACAAGTATTTGAAGCTAATCCATTTGTTCCGCGTGGATTCGAAGATCAGCCTTCTAATTCGCCTTGATTTGAAGTTAAATCATATGTTACGCATGGATTTGAAGCTAATCGTTTGTTTCGCATGCTGATGAAGCTAAATCAAGTATAACACAAGCATTTGAAGCTAAACCATTTGCTTCCCATGGATTCAAAGATCAGTCTTCTACTTCGCATTGATTTGAATCTAAATCACGTGTTTCGCATGGATTTGAAGATAAGCCTTTTACTTCGCATTGATTTGAAGCTAAATCATGTATTTCGCTTGGATTTGAAACTAACAAGTTTCTTTCGTAATGCAGTTGAAGCTAAATCATGTATATCACAATTATTTGAAGCTAAACCATTTGATTCGCATGGATTTCAAAATAAGCCTTCTACTTCGCATTGATTTCAAGCTAAATCATATGTTTCGCATAGATTTGAAGCTAACTCGCTAGTTTTGCATGCTGTTGAAGCTTATTCATGTATATCACAAGTATTTGAAGCTAAACCATTTGTTTCGCAAGGATTCGAAGATCAGCCTTCTACTTCGCTTTGATAAGAAGCTAAATCATGTGTTTCGCATGGATTTGAAGCTAACTCGTTCGTTTCGCTTGCATTTGAAGCTAAATCATGCACATCACAAGTATTTGAAGCTGAACCACTTGTTTCGCATGGATTTGAATATAAGCCTTCCACTTCGCATTGATTTGAAGCTAAATCATGTGTTTCGCTTGGATTTGAAACTAACTCGTTTGTGTCGCATGCAGTTGAAGCTAAAACATGTATATCACAAGTATTTGATGCTAAACCATTTGATTCACATGGATTTGAAGCTAAGCCTTCTACTTCGCATTGATTTGAAGCTAAATCATGTGTTTCGCATGGATTCGAAGATAACCCTTCTACTTCGCATTGATTTGAAGCTAAATCATGTGTATCCCATGGATTTGAAGCTAACTCGTTTGTTTCGCATGCTGATGAAGCTAAATCAAGTATAACACAAGTATTTGAAGCTAAACCATTTGTTTCGCATGGATTCGAAGATCAGCCTTCTGCTACGCATTGATTTGAAGCTAAATCATGTGTTTCGCATGGATTTGAAGCTAACTCGTTTGTTTCGCATGTAATTGAAGCTAAATAATGTATCAAAAAAGTATTTGAAGCTAAACCATTTGTTTCGCATGGATTCGAAGATCAGCCATCTACCTCGTATTGATTTACAGCTAAATCATGCGTTTCGCATGGATTTGAATCTAACTCGTTGTATCGCATGCAGTTGAAGCTAAATCATGTATATCACAACGATTTGAAGCTAAACCAATTGATTCGCATGGATTTCAAAATAAGCCTTCTACTTCGCATTGATTTCAAGCTAAATCATGTGTTTCGCATGGATTTGAAGCTAACTCGTTAGTTTTGCATGCTGTTGAAGCTAAATTATGTATATCACAAGTACTTGAAGCTAAACCATTTGTTTCGCAAGGATTCGAAGATCAGCCTTCTACTTCGCATTGATAAGAAGCTAAATCATGTGTTTCGCTTGGATTTGAAACTAACTAGTTTGTTTCGCAATGCAGTTGAAGCTAAATCATGTACATCACAATTATTTGAAGCTGAACCATTTGATTCGCATGGATTTCAAAATAAGCCTCCTACTTCGCATTGATTTGAAGCTAAATCATGTGTTTCGCTTGGTTTTCAAGCTAACTCGTTTGTTTCGCATGCAATTGAAGCTATATCATGTATCAAACAAGTATTTGAAGCTAAACCATTTGTTTCGCATGGATTCGAAGATAACCCTTCTACTTCGAATTGATTTGAAGCTAAATCATGTGTTCCGCATGCATTTGAAGCTAACACGTTTGTTTCGCATGCTGTTGAAGCTAAATCATGTATATCACAAGTATTTGAAGCTAATCCATTTGTTTCGCGTGGATTCGAAGATCAGCCTTCTACTTCGCCTTGATTTGAAGTTAAATCATATGTTACGCATGGATTTGAAGCTAATCGTTTGTTTCGCATGCTGATGATGCTAAATCAAGTATAACACAAGTATTTGAAGCTAAACCATTTGCTTCCCATGGATTCAAAGATCAGTCTTCTACTTCGCATTGATTTGAATCTAAATCACGTGTTTCGCTTGGATTTGAAGCTAACTCGTTTTTTTCGCCTGCAGTTGAAGCTAAATCATGTATATCACAAGTATTTGATGCTAAACCATTTGATTCACATGGATTTGAAGCTAAGCCTTCTACTTCGCATTGATTTTAATCTAAATCATCTGTTTCGCATGGATTTAAAGCTATCTCGTTTGTTTCGCTTGCATTTGAAGCTAAATCATGCACATCACAAGTATTTGAAGCTGAACCACATGTTTCGCATGGATTTGAAGATAAGCCTTCTACTGCGAATTGATTTGAAGCTAAATCATGTGTTCCTCATGCATTTGAAGGTAACACGTTTGTTTCGCATGCTGTTGAAGCTAAATCATGTATATCACAAGTATTTGATGCTAAACCATTTGATTCACATGGATTTGAAGCTAAGCCTTCTACTTCGCATTGATTTTAATCTAAATCATCTGTTTCGCATGGATTTAAAGCTATCTAGTTTGTTTCGCATGCAGTTGAAGATAAATCATGTATATCACAGGTATTTGAAGCTAAACCATTTGTTTCGCATGGATTTGAATATAAGCCTTCCACTTCGCATTGATTTGAAGCTAAATCATGTGTTTCGCTTGGATTTGAAACTAACTCGTTTGTGTCGCATGCAGTTGAAGCTAAAACATGTATATCACAAGTATTTGATGCTAAACCATTTGATTCACATGGATTTGAAGCTAAGCCTTCTACTTCGCATTGATTTGAAGCTAAATCATGTGTTTCGCATGGATTCGAAGATAACCCTTCTACTTCGCATTGATTTGAAGCTAAATCATGTGTATCCCATGGATTTGAAGCTAACTCGTTTGTTTCGCATGCTGATGAAGCTAAATCAAGTATAACACAAGTATTTGAAGCTAAACCATTTGTTTCGCATGGATTCGAAGATCAGCCTTCTGCTACGCATTGATTTGAAGCTAAATCATGTGTTTCGCATGGATTTGAAGCTAACTCGTTTGTTTCGCATGTAATTGAAGCTAAATAATGTATCAAAAAAGTATTTGAAGCTAAACCATTTGTTTCGCATGGATTCGAAGATCAGCCATCTACCTCGTATTGATTTACAGCTAAATCATGCGTTTCGCATGGATTTGAATCTAACTCGTTGTATCGCATGCAGTTGAAGCTAAATCATGTATATCACAACGATTTGAAGCTAAACCAATTGATTCGCATGGATTTCAAAATAAGCCTTCTACTTCGCATTGATTTCAAGCTAAATCATGTGTTTCGCATGGATTTGAAGCTAACTCGTTAGTTTTGCATGCTGTTGAAGCTAAATTATGTATATCACAAGTACTTGAAGCTAAACCATTTGTTTCGCAAGGATTCGAAGATCAGCCTTCTACTTCGCATTGATAAGAAGCTAAATCATGTGTTTCGCTTGGATTTGAAACTAACTAGTTTGTTTCGCAATGCAGTTGAAGCTAAATCATGTACATCACAATTATTTGAAGCTAAACCATTTGATTCGCATGGATTTCAAAATAAGCCTCCTACTTCGCATTGATTTGAAGCTAAATCATGTGTTTCGCTTGGTTTTCAAGCTAACTCGTTTGTTTCACATGCAATTGAAGCTATATCATGTATCAAACAAGTATTTGAAGCTAAACCATTTGTTTCGCATGGATTCGAAGATAACCCTTCTACTTCGAATTGATTTGAAGCTAAATCATGTGTTCCGCATGCATTTGAAGCTAACACGTTTGTTTCGCATGCTGTTGAAGCTAAATCATGTATATCACAAGTATTTGAAGCTAATCCATTTGTTTCGCGTGGATTCGAAGATCAGCCTTCTACTTCGCCT
Organism: Megalopta genalis; assembly: GCF_051020955.1. Classification (NCBI taxonomy): domain Eukaryota; kingdom Metazoa; phylum Arthropoda; class Insecta; order Hymenoptera; family Halictidae; genus Megalopta; species Megalopta genalis. The sequence goes on along the minus strand of NW_027476203.1, from coordinate 377,005 downwards.
TGATTTGAAGTTAAATCATATGTTACGCATGGATTTGAAGCTAATCGTTTGTTTCGCATGCTGATGATGCTAAATCAAGTATAACACAAGTATTTGAAGCTAAACCATTAGCTTCCCATGGATTCAAAGATCAGTCTTCTACTTCGCATTGATTTGAATCTAAATCACGTGTTTCGCTTGGATTTGAAGCTAACTCGTTTTTTTCGCCTGCAGTTGAAGCTAAATCATGTATATCACAAGTATTTGATGCTAAACCATTTGATTCACATGGATTTGAAGCTAAGCCTTCTACTTCGCATTGATTTTAATCTAAATCATCTGTTTCGCATGGATTTAAAGCTATCTCGTTTGTTTCGCTTCCATTTGAAGCTAAATCATGCACATCACAAGTATTTGAAGCTGAACCACATGTTTCGCATGGATTTGAAGATAAGCCTTCTACTTCGAATTGATTTGAAGCTAAATCATGTGTTCCTCATGCATTCGAAGGTAACACGTTTGTTTCGCATGCTGTTGAAGCTAAATCATGTATATCACAAGTATTTGATGCTAAACCATTTGATTCACATGGATTTGAAGCTAAGCCTTCTACTTCGCATTGATTTTAATCTAAATCATCTGTTTCGCATGGATTTAAAGCTATCTAGTTTGTTTCGCATGCAGTTGAAGATAAATCATGTATATCACAGGTATTTGAAGCTAAACCATTTGTTTCGCATGGATTCGAAGATAAGCCTTCTAAATCGCATTGATTTCAAGCTAAATCATATGTTTCGCATAGATTTGAAGCTAACTCGCTAGTTTTGCATGCTGTTGAAGCTTATTCATGTATATCACAAGTATTTGAAGCTAAACCATTTGTTTCGCAAGGATTCGAAGATCAGCCTTCTACTTCGCTTTGATAAGAAGCTAAATCATGTGTTTCGCATGGATTTGAAGCTAACTCGTTCGTTTCGCTTGCATTTGAAGCTAAATCATGCACATCACAAGTATTTGAAGCTGAACCACTTGTTTCGCATGGATTTGAATATAAGCCTTCCACTTCGCATTGATTTGAAGCTAAATCATGTGTTTCGCTTGGATTTGAAACTAACTCGTTTGTGTCGCATGCAGTTGAAGCTAAAACATGTATATCACAAGTATTTGATGCTAAACCATTTGATTCACATGGATTTGAAGCTAAGCCTTCTACTTCGCATTGATTTGAAGCTAAATCATGTGTTTCGCATGGATTCGAAGATAACCCTTCTACTTCGCATTGATTTGAAGCTAAATCATGTGTATCCCATGGATTTGAAGCTAACTCGTTTGTTTCGCATGCTGATGAAGCTAAATCAAGTATAACACAAGTATTTGAAGCTAAACCATTTGTTTCGCATGGATTCGAAGATCAGCCTTCTGCTACGCATTGATTTGAAGCTAAATCATGTGTTTCGCATGGATTTGAAGCTAACTCGATGTTTCGGATGCATTTGAAGCTAAATCATGCACATCACAAGTATTTGAAGCTGAACCACTTGTTTCGCATGGATTTGAAGACAAGACTTCTACTTCGCATTGATTTGAAGCTAAATAATGTGTTTCGCTCGGATTTTAAGCTAACTCGTTTATTTCACATGCAGTTGAAGTTAAATCATGTATATCACAAGTATTTGAAGCTAAACGATTTGTTTCGCATGGATTCGAAGATCAGCCATCTACCTCGTATTGATTTACACCTAAATCATGCGTTTCGCATGGATTTGAATCTAACTCGTTGTATCGCATGCAGTTGAAGCTAAATCATGTATATCACAACGATTTGAAGCTAAACCATTTGATTCGCATGGATTTCAAAATAAGCTTTCTACTTCGCATTGATTTTAATCTAAATCATCTGTTCGCATGGATTTAAAGCTATCTCGTTTGTTTCGCATGCAGTTGAAGATAAATCATGTATATCACAGGTATTTCAAGCTAAACCATTTGATTCGCATGGATTTGAAGATAAGCCTTCTACTTCGCATTGATTTGAAGCTAAATCATGTGTTTCGCTTGGATTTGAAACTAACTAGTTTGTTTCGCAATGCAGTTGAAGCTAAATCATGTACACCACAATTATTTGAAGCTAAACCATTTGATTCGCATGGATTTCAAAATAAGCCTTCTACTTTGCATTGATTTGAAGCTAAATCATGTGTTCCGCATGCATTTGAAGCTAACACGTTTGTTTCGCATGCTGTTGAAGCTAAATCATGTACATCACAAGTATTTGAAGCTAATCCATTTGTTCCGCGTGGATTCGAAGATCAGCCTTCTAATTCGCCTTGATTTGAAGTTAAATCATATGTTACGCATGGATTTGAAGCTAATCGTTTGTTTCGCATGCTGATGAAGCTAAATCAAGTATAACACAAGCATTTGAAGCTAAACCATTTGCTTCCCATGGATTCAAAGATCAGTCTTCTACTTCGCATTGATTTGAATCTAAATCACGTGTTTCGCATGGATTTGAAGATAAGCCTTCTACTTCGCATTGATTTGAAGTTAAATCATATGTTTCGCATAGATTTGAAGCTAATCGTTTGTTTCGCATGCTGATGAAGCTAAATCAAGTATAACACAAGTATTTGAAGCTAAACCATTTGCTTCCCAAGGATTCAAAGATCAGTCTTCTACTTCGCATTGATTTGAAGCTAAATCACGTGTTTCGCTTGGATTTGAAGCTAACTCGTTTTTTTCGCCTGCAGTTGAAGCTAAATCATGTATATCACAAGTATTTGATGCTAAACCATTTGATTCACATGGATTTGAAGCTAAGCCTTCTACTTCGCATTGATTTGGAGCTAAATCATTTGTTTCGCATGGATTTAAAGCTAACTTGTTTGTTTCGCATGCAGTTGAAGCTAAATCATGTATATCGCAGGTATTTGACGTTAAACCATTTGTTTCGCATGGATTCGAAGATAACCCTTCTACTTCGCATTGATTTGAAGCTAAATCATGTGTTTCGCATGGATTCGAAGATAACCCTTCTACTTCGCATTGATTTGAAGCTAAATCATGTGTATCCCATGGATTTGAAGCTAACTCGTTTGTTTCGCATGCTGATGAAGCTAAATCAAGTATAACACAAGTATTTGAAGCTAAACCATTCGTTTCGTATGGATTCGAGGATCAGCCTTCTACTACCTTCTACTACTACGAACTCGTTTGTTTCGCATGCAGTTGAAGCTAAATTATGTATATTACAAGTATTTGAAGCTAAACCATTTGTTTCGCATGGGTTTGAAACTACGCCTTTTACTTCGCATTGATTTGAAGCTAAATCATGTGTTTCGCTTGGATTTGAAGCTACCTCGTTTGTTTCGCATGCTGTTAAAGCTAAGTCATGTATATCACAAGTATTTGCGGCTAAACCATTTGTTTCGCATGGATTCGAAGGTAACCCTTCTACTTCGCATTGATTTGAAGCTAAATCATGTGTTTCGCATGGATTTGAAGCTAACTCGTTCGTTTCGCATCCAGTTGAAGCTGAATCATGTATATCACAAGTATTTGAAGCTAAACTATTCGTTTCGCATGGATTCGAAGATAAGCCTTCCACTTCGCATTGATTTGAAGCTAAATCATGTGTTCCGCATGGATTTGAAGCTGACTCGTTTGTTTCGCATGCAGTTGAAGCTGAATCATGTATATCACAAGTATTTAAAGCTAAACCATTTGTTTCGCATGGATTCGAAGATAAGCCTCCTACTTCGCATTGATTTGAAGCTAAATCATGTGTTTCGCATGGATTTGAAGCTAACTCGTTTGCTTCGCATGCTGTTGAAGCTAAATAAAGTGTATCACAAGTATTTGAAGCTAAACCATTTGTTTCGCATGGATTCGAAGATCAGCCTTCTACTTCGCATTGATTAGATGCTAAATCATGTGTTTCGCATGGATTTGAAGCTAACTCGTTTGTTTCGCATGCTGTTGAAGCTAAATCATGTATATCACAAGTATTTGAAGCTATACCATATGTTTCGCATGGATTCGAAGACAACCCTTCTAATTCGCATTGATTTGAAGCTAAATCATGTGTTTCGCATGGATTTGAAGCTAACTCGTTTGTTTCGCATGCTGTTGAAGCTAAGTCATGTATATGACAAGTATTTGAAGCTAAACCATTTGTTTCGCATGGATTGGAAGATAAGCCTCCTACCTCGCATTGATTTGAAGCTAAATCATGTGTTCCGCATGGATTTGAAGCTGACTCGTTTGTTTCGCATGCAGTTGAAGCTAAATCAAGTGTATCACAATTATTTGAAGCTAAACCATTTGTTTCGCATGGATTCGAAGATCAGCCTTCTACGTCGCATTGACTAGATTCTAAATCATGTGTTTCGCATGGATTTTAAGCTAACTCGTTTGTTTCGCATGCTGTTGAAGCTAAATCATGTATATCACAAGTATTTGAAGCTATATCATTTGTTTCGCATCGATTCGAAGATTAGCCTTCTACTTCGCATTGATTAGATGCTAAATCATGTGTTTAGCTTGGGTTTGAAGCTAACTCGTTTGTTTCGCCTGCATTTGAAGCTATATCACTTATATTCACAAGTATGTGAAGCTAAATCATTCGTTTCGCATTTATTTGAAGCAAAGCCATCAACTTCGCGTTGACTTGATACTAAATCATGTTTTTCGTTTGGACTTGAAGCTAACTCGTTTGTTTAGCATGTTGTTGAAGCTAAATCATGTATATCACAAGTATTTGAAGCTATATCATATGTTTCGCATGGATTCGAAGATAACCCTTCTAATTCGCATTGATTTGAAGCTAAATCATGTTTTTCGCATGGATTTGAAGCTAACTCGTTTGTTTCGCATGCTGTTGAAGCTAAGTCATGTTTATCACAAGTATTTGAAGCTAAACCATTTGTTTCGCATGGATTCGAAGATAAGCCTCCTACCTCGCATTGATTTGAAGCTAAATCATGTGTTCGCATGGACTTGAAGCTACCTCGTTTGTTTCGCATTCTGTTGAAGCTAAATCAAGTGTATCACAAGTATTTGAAGCCAAACCATTTGCTTCGCATGGATTCGAAGCTCAGCCTTCTACTTCGCATTTATTAGATGGTAAATCATGCGTTTCGCATGGATTTGAAGCTAACTCGTTTGTTTCGCATTCTGTTGAAGCTAAGTCATGTATATCACAAGTATTTGCGGCTAAACCATTTGTTTCGCATGGATTCGAAGGTAACCCTTCTACTTCGCATTGATTTGAAGCTAAATCATGTGTTTCGCATGGATTTGAATCTAACTCGTTTGTTTCGCATGCTGTTGAAACTAAATCATGAATATCACAAGTATTTGAAGCTAAACCATTTGCTTCGCATGGATTCGAAGATCAGCCTTCTACTTCGCATTGATTAGATGCTAAATCATGTGTTTCGCATGGGTTTGAAGCTAACTCGTTTGTTTCGCAGGCAGTTGAAGCTGAATCATGTATATCACAAGTATTTGAAGCTAAACCATTTGTTTCGCATGGATTCGAAGATAAGCCTCCTACTTCGCATTGATTTGAAGCTAAATCATGTGTTCGCATGGATTTGAAGCTACCTCGTTTGTTTCGCATGCTGTTAAAGCTAAATCATGTATATCACAAGTATTTGAAGCTAAACCATTTGTTTCGCATGGATTCGAAGATAAGCCTTCTACTTCGCATTGATTTTAATCTAAATCATGTGTTTCGCATGGATTTGAAGCTAACTCGTTTGTTTCGCAAGCTGTTGAAGCTAAATCATGTATATCACAAGTATTTGAAGCTATATCATATGTTTCGCATGGATTCGAAGATTAGCCTTCTACTTCGCATTGATTAGATGCTAAATCATGTGTTTAGCTTGGGTTTGAAGCTAACTCGTTTGTTTCGCCTGCATTTGAAGCTATATCACTTATATTCACAAGTATGTGAAGCTAAATCATTCGTTTCGCATTTATTTGAAGCAAAGCCATCAACTTCGCGTTGACTTGATACTAAATCATGTTTTTCGTTTGGACTTGAAGCTAACTCGTTTGTTTAGCATGTTGTTGAAGCTAAATCATGTATATCACAAGTATTTGAAGCTATATCATATGTTTCGCATGGATTCGAAGATAACCCTTCTAATTCGCATTGATTTGAAGCTAAATCATGTGTTTCGCATGGATTTGAAGCTAACTCGTTTGTTTCGCATGCTGTTGAAGGTAAGTCATGTATATCACAAGTATTTGAAGCTAAACCATTTGTTTCGCATGGATTCGAAGATAAGCCTCCTACCTCGCATTGATTTGAAGCTAAATCATGTGTTCGCATGGACTTGAAGCTACCTCGTTTGTTTCGCATTCTGTTGAAGCTAAATCAAGTGTATCACAAGTATTTGAAGCCAAACCATTTGCATCGCATGGATTCGAAGCTCAGCCTTCTACTTCGCATTTATTAGATGGTAAATTATGCGTTTCGCATGGATTTGAAGCTAACTCGTTTGTTTCGCATTCTGTTGAAGCTAAATCATGCATGTCACAAGTATTTGAAGCTAAACCATTTGTTTCGCATGGATTCGAAGATAAGCCTTCCACTTCGCATTGATTTGAAGCTAAATCATGTGTTCCGCATGGATTTGAAGCTGACTCGTTTGTTTCGCATGCAGTTGAAGCTGAATCATGTATATCACAAGTATTTGCGGCTAAACCATTTGTTTCGCATGGATTCGAAGGTAACCCTTCTACTTCGCATTGATTTTAATCTAAATCATGTGTTTCGCATGGATTTGAAGCTAACTCGTTTGCTTCGCATGCTGTTGAAGCTAAATCAAGTGTATCACAATTATTTGAAGCTAAACCATTTGTTTCGCATGGATTCGAAGATCAGCCTTCCACTTCGCATTGATTTGAAGCTAAATCATGTGTTCCGCATGGATTTGAAGCTGACTCGTTTGTTTCGCATGCAGTTGAAGCTGAATCATGTATATCACAAGTATTTAAAGCTAAACCATTTGTTTCGCATGGATTCGAAGATAAGCCTCCTACTTCGCATTGATTTGAAGCTAAATCATGTGTTTCGCATGGATTTGAAGCTAACTCGTTCGTTTCGCATCCAGTTGAAGCTTAATCATGTATATCACAAGTATTTGAAGCTAAACTATTCGTTTCGCATGGATTCGAAGATAAGCCTTCCACTTCGCATTGATTTGAAGCTAAATCATGTGTTCCGCATGGATTTGAAGCTGACTCGTTTGTTTCGCATGCAGTTGAAGCTGAATCATGTATATCACAAGTATTTAAAGCTAAACCATTTGTTTCGCATGGATTCGAAGATAAGCCTCCTACTTCGCATTGATTTGAAGCTAAATCATGTGTTTCGCATGGATTTGAAGCTAACTCGTTTGCTTCGCATGCTGTTGAAGCTAAATAAAGTGTATCACAAGTATTTGAAGCTAAACCATTTGTTTCGCATGGATTCGAAGATCAGCCTTCTACTTCGCATTGATTAGATGCTAAATCATGTGTTTCGCATGGATTTGAAGCTAACTCGTTTGTTTCGCATGCTGTTGAAGCTAAATCATGTATATCACAAGTATTTGAAGCTATACCATATGTTTCGCATGGATTCGAAGACAACCCTTCTAATTCGCATTGATTTGAAGCTAAATCATGTGTTTCGCATGGATTTGAAGCTAACTCGTTTGTTTCGCATGCTGTTGAAGCTAAGTCATGTATATGACAAGTATTTGAAGCTAAACCATTTGTTTCGCATGGATTGGAAGATAAGCCTCCTACCTCGCATTGATTTGAAGCTAAATCATGTGTTCCGCATGGATTTGAAGCTGACTCGTTTGTTTCGCATGCAGTTGAAGCTAAATCAAGTGTATCACAATTATTTGAAGCTAAACCATTTGTTTCGCATGGATTCGAAGATCAGCCTTCTACGTCGCATTGACTAGATTCTAAATCATGTGTTTCGCATGGATTTTAAGCTAACTCGTTTGTTTCGCATGCTGTTGAAGCTAAATCATGTATATCACAAGTATTTGAAGCTATATCATTTGTTTCGCATCGATTCGAAGATTAGCCTTCTACTTCGCATTGATTAGATGCTAAATCATGTGTTTAGCTTGGGTTTGAAGCTAACTCGTTTGTTTCGCCTGCATTTGAAGCTATATCACTTATATTCACAAGTATGTGAAGCTAAATCATTCGTTTCGCATTTATTTGAAGCAAAGCCATCAACTTCGCGTTGACTTGATACTAAATCATGTTTTTCGTTTGGACTTGAAGCTAACTCGTTTGTTTAGCATGTTGTTGAAGCTAAATCATGTATATCACAAGTATTTGAAGCTATATCATATGTTTCGCATGGATTCGAAGATAACCCTTCTAATTCGCATTGATTTGAAGCTAAATCATGTTTTTCGCATGGATTTGAAGCTAACTCGTTTGTTTCGCATGCTGTTGAAGCTAAGTCATGTTTATCACAAGTATTTGAAGCTAAACCATTTGTTTCGCATGGATTCGAAGATAAGCCTCCTACCTCGCATTGATTTGAAGCTAAATCATGTGTTCGCATGGACTTGAAGCTACCTCGTTTGTTTCGCATTCTGTTGAAGCTAAATCAAGTGTATCACAAGTATTTGAAGCCAAACCATTTGCTTCGCATGGATTCGAAGCTCAGCCTTCTACTTCGCATTTATTAGATGGTAAATCATGCGTTTCGCATGGATTTGAAGCTAACTCGTTTGTTTCGCATTCTGTTGAAGCTAAGTCATGTATATCACAAGTATTTGCGGCTAAACCATTTGTTTCGCATGGATTCGAAGGTAACCCTTCTACTTCGCATTGATTTGAAGCTAAATCATGTGTTTCGCATGGATTTGAATCTAACTCGTTTGTTTCGCATGCTGTTGAAACTAAATCATGAATATCACAAGTATTTGAAGCTAAACCATTTGCTTCGCATGGATTCGAAGATCAGCCTTCTACTTCGCATTGATTAGATGCTAAATCATGTGTTTCGCATGGGTTTGAAGCTAACTCGTTTGTTTCGCAGGCAGTTGAAGCTGAATCATGTATATCACAAGTATTTGAAGCTAAACCATTTGTTTCGCATGGATTCGAAGATAAGCCTCCTACTTCGCATTGATTTGAAGCTAAATCATGTGTTCGCATGGATTTGAAGCTACCTCGTTTGTTTCGCATGCTGTTAAAGCTAAATCATGTATATCACAAGTATTTGAAGCTAAACCATTTGTTTCGCATGGATTCGAAGATAAGCCTTCTACTTCGCATTGATTTTAATCTAAATCATGTGTTTCGCATGGATTTGAAGCTAACTCGTTTGTTTCGCAAGCTGTTGAAGCTAAATCATGTATATCACAAGTATTTGAAGCTATATCATATGTTTCGCATGGATTCGAAGATTAGCCTTCTACTTCGCATTGATTAGATGCTAAATCATGTGTTTAGCTTGGGTTTGAAGCTAACTCGTTTGTTTCGCCTGCATTTGAAGCTATATCACTTATATTCACAAGTATGTGAAGCTAAATCATTCGTTTCGCATTTATTTGAAGCAAAGCCATCAACTTCGCGTTGACTTGATACTAAATCATGTTTTTCGTTTGGACTTGAAGCTAACTCGTTTGTTTAGCATGTTGTTGAAGCTAAATCATGTATATCACAAGTATTTGAAGCTATATCATATGTTTCGCATGGATTCGAAGATAACCCTTCTAATTCGCATTGATTTGAAGCTAAATCATGTGTTTCGCATGGATTTGAAGCTAACTCGTTTGTTTCGCATGCTGTTGAAGGTAAGTCATGTATATCACAAGTATTTGAAGCTAAACCATTTGTTTCGCATGGATTCGAAGATAAGCCTCCTACCTCGCATTGATTTGAAGCTAAATCATGTGTTCGCATGGACTTGAAGCTACCTCGTTTGTTTCGCATTCTGTTGAAGCTAAATCAAGTGTATCACAAGTATTTGAAGCCAAACCATTTGCATCGCATGGATTCGAAGCTCAGCCTTCTACTTCGCATTTATTAGATGGTAAATTATGCGTTTCGCATGGATTTGAAGCTAACTCGTTTGTTTCGCATTCTGTTGAAGCTAAATCATGCATGTCACAAGTATTTGAAGCTAAACCATTTGTTTCGCATGGATTCGAAGATAAGCCTTCCACTTCGCATTGATTTGAAGCTAAATCATGTGTTCCGCATGGATTTGAAGCTGACTCGTTTGTTTCGCATGCAGTTGAAGCTGAATCATGTATATCACAAGTATTTGCGGCTAAACCATTTGTTTCGCATGGATTCGAAGGTAACCCTTCTACTTCGCATTGATTTTAATCTAAATCATGTGTTTCGCATGGATTTGAAGCTAACTCGTTTGCTTCGCATGCTGTTGAAGCTAAATCAAGTGTATCACAATTATTTGAAGCTAAACCATTTGTTTCGCATGGATTCGAAGATCAGCCTTCTACGTCGCATTGACTAGATTCTAAATCATGTGTTTCGCATGGATTTTAAGCTAACTCGTTTGTTTCGCATGCTGTTGAAGCTAAATCATGTATATCACAAGTATTTGAAGCTATATCATTTGTTTCGCATCGATTCGAAGATTAGCCTTCTACTTCGCATTGATTAGATGCTAAATCATGTGTTTAGCTTGGGTTTGAAGCTAACTCGTTTGTTTCGCCTGCATTTGAAGCTATATCACTTATATTCACAAGTATGTGAAGCTAAATCATTCGTTTCGCATTTATTTGAAGCAAAGCCATCAACTTCGCGTTGACTTGATACTAAATCATGTTTTTCGTTTGGACTTGAAGCTAACTCGTTTGTTTAGCATGTTGTTGAAGCTAAATCATGTATATCACAAGTATTTGAAGCTATATCATATGTTTCGCATGGATTCGAAGATAACCCTTCTAATTCGCATTGATTTGAAGCTAAATCATGTTTTTCGCATGGATTTGAAGCTAACTCGTTTGTTTCGCATGCTGTTGAAGCTAAGTCATGTTTATCACAAGTATTTGAAGCTAAACCATTTGTTTCGCATGGATTCGAAGATAAGCCTCCTACCTCGCATTGATTTGAAGCTAAATCATGTGTTCGCATGGACTTGAAGCTACCTCGTTTGTTTCGCATTCTGTTGAAGCTAAATCAAGTGTATCACAAGTATTTGAAGCCAAACCATTTGCTTCGCATGGATTCGAAGCTCAGCCTTCTACTTCGCATTTATTAGATGGTAAATCATGCGTTTCGCATGGATTTGAAGCTAACTCGTTTGTTTCGCATTCTGTTGAAGCTAAGTCATGTATATCACAAGTATTTGCGGCTAAACCATTTGTTTCGCATGGATTCGAAGGTAACCCTTCTACTTCGCATTGATTTGAAGCTAAATCATGTGTTTCGCATGGATTTGAATCTAACTCGTTTGTTTCGCATGCTGTTGAAACTAAATCATGAATATCACAAGTATTTGAAGCTAAACCATTTGCTTCGCATGGATTCGAAGATCAGCCTTCTACTTCGCATTGATTAGATGCTAAATCATGTGTTTCGCATGGGTTTGAAGCTAACTCGTTTGTTTCGCAGGCAGTTGAAGCTGAATCATGTATATCACAAGTATTTGAAGCTAAACCATTTGTTTCGCATGGATTCGAAGATAAGCCTCCTACTTCGCATTGATTTGAAGCTAAATCATGTGTTCGCATGGATTTGAAGCTACCTCGTTTGTTTCGCATGCTGTTAAAGCTAAATCATGTATATCACAAGTATTTGAAGCTAAACCATTTGTTTCGCATGGATTCGAAGATAAGCCTTCTACTTCGCATTGATTTTAATCTAAATCATGTGTTTCGCATGGATTTGAAGCTAACTCGTTTGTTTCGCAAGCTGTTGAAGCTAAATCATGTATATCTCAAGTATTTGAAGCTATATCATATGTTTCGCATGGATTCGAAGATTAGCCTTCTACTTCGCATTGATTAGATGCTAAATCATGTGTTTAGCTTGGGTTTGAAGCTAACTCGTTTGTTTCGCCTGCATTTGAAGCTATATCACTTATATTCACAAGTATGTGAAGCTAAATCATTCGTTTCGCATTTATTTGAAGCAAAGCCATCAACTTCGCGTTGACTTGATACTAAATCATGTTTTTCGTTTGGACTTGAAGCTAACTCGTTTGTTTAGCATGTTGTTGAAGCTAAATCATGTATATCACAAGTATTTGAAGCTATATCATATGTTTCGCATGGATTCGAAGATAACCCTTCTAATTCGCATTGATTTGAAGCTAAATCATGTGTTTCGCATGGATTTGAAGCTAACTCGTTTGTTTCGCATTCTGTTGAAGCTAAATCAAGTGTATCACAAGTATTTGAAGCCAAACCATTTGCATCGCATGGATTCGAAGCTCAGCCTTCTACTTCGCATTTATTAGATGGTAAATTATGCGTTTCGCATGGATTTGAAGCTAACTCGTTTGTTTCGCATTCTGTTGAAGCTAAATCATGCATGTCACAAGTATTTGAAGCTAAACCATTTGTTTCGCATGGATTCGAAGATAAGCCTTCCACTTCGCATTGATTTGAAGCTAAATCATGTGTTCCGCATGGATTTGAAGCTGACTCGTTTGTTTCGCATGCAGTTGAAGCTGAATCATGTATATCACAAGTATTTGCGGCTAAACCATTTGTTTCGCATGGATTCGAAGGTAACCCTTCTACTTCGCATTGATTTTAATCTAAATCATGTGTTTCGCATGGATTTTAAGCTAACTCGTTTGTTTCGCATGCTGTTGAAGCTAAATCATGTATATCACAAGTATTTAAAGCTAAACCATTTGTTTCGCATGGTTTCGGAGATAAGCCTCCTACTTCGCATTGATTTGAAGCTAAATCATGTGTGTCGCATGGATTTGAAGCTAACTCGTTTGTTTCGCATGCTGTTGAAGCTAAGTCATGTATATCACAAGTATTTGCGGCTAAACCATTTGTTTCGCATGGATTCGAAGGTAACCCTTCTACTTCGCATTGATTTGAAGCTAAATCATGTGTTTCGCATGGATTTGAATCTAACTCGTTTGTTTCGCATGCTGTTGAAACTAAATCATGTATATCACAAGTATTTGAAGCTAAACCATTTGCTTCGCATGGATTCGAAGATCAGCCTTCTACTTCGCATTGATTAGATGATAAATCATGTGTTTCGCATGGGTTTGAAGCTAACTCGTTTGTTTCGCAGGCAGTTGAAGCTGAATCATGTATATCAAAAGTATTTGAAGCTAAACTATTCGTTTCGCATGGATTCGAAGATAACCCCTCCACTTCGCATTGATTTGAAGCTAAATCATGTGTTCCGCATGGATTTGAAGCTGACTCGTTTGTTTCGCATGCAGTTGAAGCTGAATCATGTATATCACAAGTATTTGCGGCTAAACCATTTGTTTCGCATGGATTCGAAGGTAACCCTTCTACTTCGCATTGATTTTAATCTAAATCATGTGTTTCGCATCGATTTGACGCTAACTCGTTTGTTTCGCATGCTGTTGAAGCTAAATCAAGTGTATCACAAGTATTTGAAGCTAAACCATTTGTTTCGCATGGATTCGAAGATCAGCCTTCTACTTCGCATTGATTTGTAGCTAAATCATGTGTTTCGCATGGATTTGAATCTAACTCGTTTGTTTATGTTGTTGAAACTAAATCATGTATATCACAAGTATTTGAAGCTAAAACATTTGCTTCGCATGGATTCGAAAATCAGCCTTCTACTTCGCATTGATTAGATGCTAAATCATGTGTTTCGCGTGGGTTTGCAGCTAACTCGTTTGTTTCGCCTGCATTTGAAGCCATATCACTTATATTTTCAAGTATGTGAAGCTAAATCATTCGTTTTGCATGGATTTGAAGCTAAGCCATCAACTTTGCGTTGATTTGATGCTTATTCATGTGTTTCGCATGGATTTGAAGCTAACTCGTTTGTTTCGCAGGCAGTTGAAGCTGAATCATGTATATCAAAAGTATTTGAAGCTAAACTATTCGTTTCGCATGGATTCGAAGATAAGCCTTCCACTTCGCATTGATTTGAAGCTAAATCATTTGTTCCGCATGGATTTGAAGCTGACTCGTTTGTTTCGCATGCAGTTGAAGCTGAATCATGTATATCACAAGTATTTCCGGCTAAACCATTTGTTTCGCATGGATTCGAAGGTAACCCTTCTACTTCGCATTGATTTTAATCTAAATCATGTGTTTCGCATGGATTTGAAGCTAACTCGTTTGTTTCGCATGCTGTTGAAGCTAAATCATGTATATCACAAGTATTTGAAGCTAAACCATTTGTTTCGCATGGATTCGAAGATAAGCCTCCTACTTCGCATTGATTTGATGCTAAATCATGTGTTCGCATGGATTTGAAGCTAACTCGTTTGCTTCGCATGCTGTTGAAGCTAAATCAAGTGTATCACAAGTATTTGAAGCTAAACCATTTGTTTCGCATGGATTCGAAGATCAGCCTTCTACTTCGCATTGATTAGATTCTAAATCATGTGTTTCGCATGGATTTGAAGCTAACTCGTTTGTTTCGCATGCTGTTGAAGCTAAATCATGTATATCACAAGTATTTGAAGCTATATCATTTGTTTCGCATGGATTCGAAGATTAGCCTTCTACTTCGCATTGATTAGATGCTAAATCATGTGTTTAGCTTGGGTTTGAAGCTAACTCGTTTGTTTCGCCTGCATTTGAAGCTATATCACTTACATTCACAAGTATGTGAAGCTAAATCATTCGTTTCGCATTTATTTGAAGCAAAGCCATCAACTTCGCGTTGACATGAGACTAAATCATGTTTTTCGTTTGGGCTTGAAGCTAACTCGTTTGTTTAGCATGTTGTTGAAGCTAAATCATGTATATCACAAGTATTTGAAGCTATATCATATGTTTCGCATGGATTCGAAGATAACCCTTCTAATTCGCATTGATTTGAAGCTAAATCATGTGTTTCGCATGGACTTGAAGCTACCTCGTTTGTTTCGCATTCTGTTGAAGCTAAATCAAGTGTATCACAAGTATTTGAAGCCAAACCATTTGCTTCGCATGGATTCGAAGCTCAGCCTTCTACTTCGCATTTATTAGATGGTAAATCATGCGTTTCGCATGGATTTGAAGCTAACTCGTTTGTTTCGCAGGCAGTTGAAGCTGAATCATGTATATCACAAGTATTTGAAGCTAAACCATTTGTTTCGCATGGATTCGAAGATAAGCCTCCTACTTCGCATTGATTTGATGCTAAATCATGTGTTCGCATGGATTTGAAGCTAACTCGTTTGCTTCGCATGCTGTTGAAGCTAAATCAAGTGTTTCACAAGTATTTGAAGCTAAACCATTTGTTTCGCATGGATTCGAAGATCAGCCTTCTACTTCGCATTGATTAGATTCTAAATCATGTGTTTCGCATGGATTTGAAGCTAACTCGTTTGTTTCGCATGCTGTTGAAGCTAAATCATGTATATCACAAGTATTTGAAGCTATATCATTTGTTTCGCATGGATTCGAAGATTAGCCTTCTACTTCGCATTGATTAGATGCTAAATCATGTGTTTAGCATGGGTTTGAAGCTAACTCGTTTGTTTCGCCTGAATTTGAAGCTATATCACTTATATTCACAAGTATGTGAAGCTAAATCATTCGTTTCGCATTTATTTGAAGCAAAGCCATCAACTTCGCGTTGACTTGATACTAAATCATGTTTTTCGTTTGGACTTGAAGCTAACTCGTTTGTTTAGCATGTTGTTGAAGCTAAATCATGTATATCACAAGTATTTGAAGCTATATCATATGTTTCGCATGGATTCGAAGATAACCCTTCTAATTCGCATTGATTTGAAGCTAAATCATGTGTTTCGCATGGATTTGAAGCTAACTCGTTTGTTTCGCATGCTGTTGAAGCTAAGTCATGTATATCACAAGTATTTGAAGCTAAACCATTTGTTTCGCATGGATTCGAAGATAAGCCTCCTACCTCGCATTGATTTGAAGCTAAATCATGTGTTCGCATGGACTTGAAGCTACCTCGTTTGTTTCGCATTCTGTTGAAGCTAAATCAAGTGTATCACAAGTATTTGAAGCCAAACCATTTGCTTCGCATGGATTCGAAGCTCAGCCTTCTACTTCGCATTTATTAGATGGTAAATCATGCGTTTCGCATGGATTTGAAGCTAACTCGTTTGTTTCGCAGGCAGTTGAAG
The DNA here is from genome assembly GCF_051020955.1 of Megalopta genalis. NCBI lineage: Eukaryota > Metazoa > Arthropoda > Insecta > Hymenoptera > Halictidae > Megalopta > Megalopta genalis. The sequence continues at coordinate 360,747 of NW_027476203.1, read as the reverse complement.
CTGAATCATGTATATCACAAGTATTTGAAGCTAAACCATTTGTTTCGCATGGATTCGAAGATAAGCCTCCTACTTCGCATTGATTTGATGCTAAATCATGTGTTCGCATGGATTTGAAGCTAACTCGTTTGCTTCGCATGCTGTTGAAGCTAAATCAAGTGTTTCACAAGTATTTGAAGCTAAACCATTTGTTTCGCATGGATTCGAAGATCAGCCTTCTACTTCGCATTGATTAGATTCTAAATCATGTGTTTCGCATGGATTTGAAGCTAACTCGTTTGTTTCGCATGCTGTTGAAGCTAAATCATGTATATCACAAGTATTTGAAGCTATATCATTTGTTTCGCATGGATTCGAAGATTAGCCTTCTACTTCGCATTGATTAGATGCTAAATCATGTGTTTAGCATGGGTTTGAAGCTAACTCGTTTGTTTCGCCTGAATTTGAAGCTATATCACTTATATTCACAAGTATGTGAAGCTAAATCATTCGTTTCGCATTTATTTGAAGCAAAGCCATCAACTTCGCGTTGACTTGATACTAAATCATGTTTTTCGTTTGGACTTGAAGCTAACTCGTTTGTTTAGCATGTTGTTGAAGCTAAATCATGTATATCACAAGTATTTGAAGCTATATCATATGTTTCGCATGGATTCGAAGATAACCCTTCTAATTCGCATTGATTTGAAGCTAAATCATGTGTTTCGCATGGATTTGAAGCTAACTCGTTTGTTTCGCATGCTGTTGAAGCTAAGTCATGTATATCACAAGTATTTGAAGCTAAACCATTTGTTTCGCATGGATTCGAAGATAAGCCTCCTACCTCGCATTGATTTGAAGCTAAATCATGTGTTCGCATGGACTTGAAGCTACCTCGTTTGTTTCGCATTCTGTTGAAGCTAAATCAAGTGTATCACAAGTATTTGAAGCCAAACCATTTGCTTCGCATGGATTCGAAGCTCAGCCTTCTACTTCGCATTTATTAGATGGTAAATCATGCGTTTCGCATGGATTTGAAGCTAACTCGTTTGTTTCGCATTCTGTTGAAGCTATATCATGCATATCACAAGTATTTGAAGCTAAACCATTTGTTTCGCATGGATTCGAAGATAAGCCTCCTACTTCGCATTGATTTGAAGCTAAATCATGTGTTTCGCATGGATTTGAAGCTAACTCGTTCGTTTCGCATCCAGTTGAAGCTGAATCATGTATATCACAAGTATTTGAAGCTAAACTATTCGTTTCGCATGGATTCGAAGATAAGCCTTCCACTTCGCATTGATTTGAAGCTAAATCATGTGTTCCGCATGGATTTGAAGCTGACTCGTTTGTTTCGCATGCAGTTGAGGCTGAATCATGTATATCACAAGTATTTCCGGCTAAACCATTTGTTTCGCATGGATTCGAAGGTAACCCTTCTACTTCGCATTGATTTTAATCTAAATCATGTGTTTCGCATGGATTTGAAGCTAACTCGTTTGTTTCGCATGCTGTTGATGCTAAATCATGTATATCACAAGTATTTAAAGCTAAACCATTTGTTTCGCATGGATTCGAAGATAAGCCTCCTACTTCGCATTGATTTGAAGCTAAATCATGTTTTTCGCATGGATTTGAAGCTAACTCGTTTGTTTCGCATGCTGTTGAAGCTAAGTCATGTGTATCACAAGTATTTGAAGCTAAACCATTCGTTTCGCATGGATTCGAAGATAAGCCTCCTACCTCGCATTGATTTGAAGCTAAATCATGTGTTCGCATGGACTTGAAGCTACCTCGTTTGTTTCGCATTCTGTTGAAGCTAAATCAAGTGTATCACAAGTATTTGAAGCCAAACCATTTGCTTCGCATGGATTCGAAGCTCAGCCTTCTACTTCGCATTTATTAGATGGTAAATCATGCGTTTCGCATGGATTTGAAGCTAACTCGTTTGTTTCGCATTCTGTTGAAGCTAAGTCATGTATATCACAAGTATTTGCGGCTAAACCATTTGTTTCGCATGGATTCGAAGGTAACCCTTCTACTTCGCATTGATTTGAAGCTAAATCATGTGTTTCGCATGGATTTGAATCTAACTCGTTTGTTTCGCATGCTGTTGAAACTAAATCATGAATATCACAAGTATTTGAAGCTAAACTATTCGTTTCGCATGGATTCGAAGATCAGCCTTCTACTTCGCATTGATTAGATTCTAAATCATGTGTTTCGCATGGATTTGAAGCTAACTCGTTTGTTTCGCATGCTGTTGAAGCTAAATCATGTATATCACAAGTATTTGAAGCTATATCATATGTTTCGCATGGATTCGAAGATAACCCTTCTAATTCGCATTGATTTGAAGCTAAATCATGTGTTTCGCATGGATTTGAAGCTAACTCGTTTGTTTCGCATGCTGTTGAAGGTAAGTCATGTATATCACAAGTATTTGAAGCTAAACCATTTGTTTCGCATGGATTCGAAGATAAGCTTCCTACCTCGCATTGATTTGAAGCTAAATCATGTGTTCGCATGGACTTGAAGCTACCTCGTTTGTTTCGCATTCTGTTGAAGCTAAATCAAGTGTATCACAAGTATTTGAAGCCAAACCATTTGCTTCGCATGGATTCGAAGCTCAGCCTTCTACTTCGCATTTATTAGATGGTAAATCATGCGTTTCGCATGGATTTGAAGCTAACCCGTTTGTTTCGCATTCTGTTGAAGCTAAATCATGCATGTCACAAGTATTTGAAGCTAAACCATTTGTTTCGCATGGATTCGAAGATAAGCCTTCCACTTCGCATTGATTTGAAGCTAAATCATGTGTTCCGCATGGATTTGAAGCTGACTCGTTTGTTTCGCATGCAGTTGAAGCTGAATCATGTATATCACAAGTATTTGCGGCTAAACCATTTGTTTCGCATGGATTCGAAGGTAACCCTTCTACTTCGCATTGATTTTAATCTAAATCATGTGTTTCGCATGGATTTGAAGCTAACTCGTTTGTTTCGCATGCTGTTGAAGCTAAATCATGTATATCACAAGTATTTGAAGCTAAACCATTTGTTTCGCATGGATTCGAAGATAAGCCTCCTACTTCGCATTGATTTGATGCTAAATCATGTGTTCGCATGGATTTGAAGCTAACTCGTTTGCTTCGCATGCTGTTGAAGCTAAATCAAGTGTATCACAAGTATTTGAAGCTAAACCATTTGTTTCGCATGGATTCGAAGATCAGCCTTCTACTTCGCATTGATTAGATTCTAAATCATGTGTTTCGCATGGATTTGAAGCTAACTCGTTTGTTTCGCATGCTGTTGAAGCTAAATCATGTATATCACAAGTATTTGAAGCTATATCATTTGTTTCGCATGGATTCGAAGATTAGCCTTCTACTTCGCATTGATTAGATGCTAAATCATGTGTTTAGCTTGGGTTTGAAGCTAACTCGTTTGTTTCGCCTGCATTTGAAGCTATATCACTTACATTCACAAGTATGTGAAGCTAAATCATTCGTTTCGCATTTATTTGAAGCAAAGCCATCAACTTCGCGTTGACATGAGACTAAATCATGTTTTTCGTTTGGGCTTGAAGCTAACTCGTTTGTTTAGCATGTTGTTGAAGCTAAATCATGTATATCACAAGTATTTGAAGCTATATCATATGTTTCGCATGGATTCGAAGATAACCCTTCTAATTCGCATTGATTTGAAGCTAAATCATGTGTTTCGCATGGACTTGAAGCTACCTCGTTTGTTTCGCATTCTGTTGAAGCTAAATCAAGTGTATCACAAGTATTTGAAGCCAAACCATTTGCTTCGCATGGATTCGAAGCTCAGCCTTCTACTTCGCATTTATTAGATGGTAAATCATGCGTTTCGCATGGATTTGAAGCTAACTCGTTTGTTTCGCAGGCAGTTGAAGCTGAATCATGTATATCACAAGTATTTGAAGCTAAACCATTTGTTTCGCATGGATTCGAAGATAAGCCTCCTACTTCGCATTGATTTGATGCTAAATCATGTGTTCGCATGGATTTGAAGCTAACTCGTTTGCTTCGCATGCTGTTGAAGCTAAATCAAGTGTTTCACAAGTATTTGAAGCTAAACCATTTGTTTCGCATGGATTCGAAGATCAGCCTTCTACTTCGCATTGATTAGATTCTAAATCATGTGTTTCGCATGGATTTGAAGCTAACTCGTTTGTTTCGCATGCTGTTGAAGCTAAATCATGTATATCACAAGTATTTGAAGCTATATCATTTGTTTCGCATGGATTCGAAGATTAGCCTTCTACTTCGCATTGATTAGATGCTAAATCATGTGTTTAGCATGGGTTTGAAGCTAACTCGTTTGTTTCGCCTGAATTTGAAGCTATATCACTTATATTCACAAGTATGTGAAGCTAAATCATTCGTTTCGCATTTATTTGAAGCAAAGCCATCAACTTCGCGTTGACTTGATACTAAATCATGTTTTTCGTTTGGACTTGAAGCTAACTCGTTTGTTTCGCATGCTGTTGAAGCTAAATCATGTATATCACAAGTATTTGAAGCTATATCATATGTTTCGCATGGATTCGAAGATAACCCTTCTAATTCGCATTGATTTGAAGCTAAATCATGTTTTTCGCATGGATTTGAAGCTAACTCGTTTGTTTCGCATGCTGTTGAAGCTAAGTCATGTATATCACAAGTATTTGAAGCTAAACCATTTGTTTCGCATGGATTCGAAGATAAGCCTCCTACCTCGCATTGATTTGAAGCTAAATCATGTGTTCGCATGGACTTGAAGCTACCTCGTTTGTTTCGCATTCTGTTGAAGCTAAATCAAGTGTATCACAAGTATTTGAAGCCAAACCATTTGCTTCGCATGGATTCGAAGCTCAGCCTTCTACTTCGCATTTATTAGATGGTAAATCATGCGTTTCGCATGGATTTGAAGCTAACTCGTTTGTTTCGCATTCTGTTGAAGCTAAGTCATGTATATCACAAGTATTTGCGGCTAAACCATTTGTTTCGCATGGATTCGAAGGTAACCCTTCTACTTCGCATTGATTTGAAGCTAAATCATGTGTTTCGCATGGATTTGAATCTAACTCGTTTGTTTCGCATGCTGTTGAAACTAAATCATGAATATCACAAGTATTTGAAGCTAAACCATTTGCTTCGCATGGATTCGAAGATCAGCCTTCTACTTCGCATTGATTAGATGCTAAATCATGTGTTTCGCATGGGTTTGAAGCTAACTCGTTTGTTTCGCAGGCAGTTGAAGCTGAATCATGTATATCACAAGTATTTGAAGCTAAACCATTTGTTTCGCATGGATTCGAAGATAAGCCTCCTACTTCGCATTGATTTGAAGCTAAATCATGTGTTTCGCATGGATTTGAAGCTGACTCGTTCGTTTCGCATCCAGTTGAAGCTAAATCATGTATATCACAAGTATTTGAAGCTAAACTATTCGTTTCGCATGGATTCGAAGATCAGCCTTCTACTTCGCATTGATTAGATTCTAAATCATGTGTTTCGCATGGATTTGAAGCTAACTCGTTTGTTTCGCATGCTGTTGAAGCTAAATCATGTATATCACAAGTATTTGAAGCTATATCATTTGTTTCGCATGGATTCGAAGATTAGCCTTCTACTTCGCATTGATTAGATGCTAAATCATGTGTTTAGCATGGGTTTGAAGCTAACTCGTTTGTTTCGCCTGAATTTGAAGCTATATCACTTATATTCACAAGTATGTGAAGCTAAATCATTCGTTTCGCATTTATTTGAAGCAAAGCCATCAACTTCGCGTTGACTTGATACTAAATCATGTTTTTCGTTTGGACTTGAAGCTAACTCGTTTGTTTAGCATGTTGTTGAAGCTAAATCATGTATATCACAAGTATTTGAAGCTATATCATATGTTTCGCATGGATTCGAAGATAACCCTTCTAATTCGCATTGATTTGAAGCTAAATCATGTGTTTCGCATGGATTTGAAGCTGACTCGTTTGTTTCGCATGCAGTTGAAGCTGAATCATGTATATCACAAGTATTTGCGGCTAAACCATTTGTTTCGCATGGATTCGAAGGTAACCCTTCTACTTCGAATTGATTTTAATCTAAATCATGTGTTTCGCATCGATTTGAAGCTAACTCGTTTGTTTCGCATGCTGTTGAAGCTAAATCAAGTGTATCACAAGTATTTGAAGCTAAACCATTTGTTTCGCATGGATTCGAAGATCAGCCTTCTACTTCGCATTGATTTGTAGCTAAATCATGTGTTTCGCATGGATTTGAATCTAACTCGTTTGTTTCGCATGCTGTTGAAACTAAATCATGTATATCACAAGTATTTGAAGCTAAACCATTTGCTTCGCATGGATTCGAAAATCAGCCTTCTACTTCGCATTGATTAGATGCTAAATCATGTGTTTCGCGTGGGTTTGAAGCTAACTCGTTTGTTTCGCCTGCATTTGAAGCCATATCACTTATATTTTCAAGTATGTGAAGCTAAATCATTCGTTTTGCATGGATTTGAAGCTAAGCCATCAACTTCGCGTTGATTTGATGCTTATTCATGTGTTTCGCATGGATTTGAAGCTAACTCGTTTGTTTCGCAGGCAGTTGAAGCTGAATCATGTATATCAAAAGTATTTGAAGCTAAACTATTCGTTTCGCATGGATTCGAAGATAAGCCTTCCACTTCGCATTGATTTGAAGCTAAATCATTTGTTCCGCATGGATTTGAAGCTGACTCGTTTGTTTCGCATGCAGTTGAAGCTGAATCATGTATATCACAAGTATTTCCGGCTAAACCATTTGTTTCGCATGGATTCGAAGGTAACCCTTCTACTTCGCATTGATTTTAATCTAAATCATGTGTTTCGCATGGATTTGAAGCTAACTCGTTTGTTTCGCATGCTGTTGAAGCTAAATCATGTATATCACAAGTATTTGAAGCTAAACCATTTGTTTCGCATGGTTTCGAAGATAAGCCTCCTACTTCGCATTGATTTGATGCTAAATCATGTGTTCGCATGGATTTGAAGCTAACTCGTTTGCTTCGCATGCTGTTGAATCTAAATCAAGTGTATCACAAGTATTTGAAGCTAAACCATTTGTTTCGCATGGATTCGAAGATCAGCCTTCTACTTCGCATTGATTAGATTCTAAATCATGTGTTTCGCATGGATTTGAAGCTAACTCGTTTGTTTCGCATGCTGTTGAAGCTAAATCATGTATATCACAAGTATTTGAAGCTATATCATTTGTTTCGCATGGATTCGAAGATTAGCCTTCTACTTCGCATTGATTAGATGCTAAATCATGTGTTTAGCTTGGGTTTGAAGCTAACTCGTTTGTTTCGCCTGCATTTGAAGCTATATCACTTATATTCACAAGTATGTGAAGCTAAATCATTCGTTTCGCATTTATTTGAAGCAAAGCCATCAACTTCGCGTTGACTTGATACTAAATCATGTTTTTCGTTTGGGCTTGAAGCTAACTCGTTTGTTTAGCATGTTGTTGAAGCTAAATCATGTATATCACAAGTATTTGAAGCTATATCATATGTTTCGCATGGATTCGAAGATAACCCTTCTAATTCGCATTGATTTGAAGCTAAATCATGTGTTTCGCATGGACTTGAAGCTACCTCGTTTGTTTCGCATTCTGTTGAAGCTAAATCAAGTGTATCACAAGTATTTGAAGCCAAACCATTTGTTTCGCATGGATTCGAAGATAAGCCTCCTACTTCGCATTTATTAGATGGTAAATCATGCGTTTCGCATGGATTTGAAGCTAACTCGTTTGTTTCGCAGGCAGTTGAAGCTGAATCATGTATATCACAAGTATTTGAAGCTAAACCATTTGTTTCGCATGGATTCGAAGATAAGCCTCCTACTTCGCATTGGTTTGATGCTAAATCATGTGTTCGCATGGATTTGAAGCTAACTCGTTTGCTTCGCATGCTGTTGAAGCTAAATCAAGTGTTTCACAAGTATTTGAAGCTAAACCATTTGTTTCGCATGGATTCGAAGATCAGCCTTCTACTTCGCATTGATTAGATTCTAAATCATGTGTTTCGCATGGATTTGAAGCTAACTCGTTTGTTTCGCATGCTGTTGAAGCTAAATCATGTATATCACAAGTATTTGAAGCTATATCATTTGTTTCGCATGGATTCGAAGATTAGCCTTCTACTTCGCATTGATTAGATGCTAAATCATGTGTTTAGCATGGGATTGAAGCTAACTCGTTTGTTTCGCCTGCATTTGAAGCTATATCACTTATATTCACAAGTATGTGAAGCTAAATCAATCGTTTCGCATTTATTTGAAGCAAAGCCATCAACTTCGCGTTGACTTGATACTAAATCATGTTTTTCGTTTGGACTTGAAGCTAACTCGTTTGTTTAGCATGTTGTTGAAGCTAAATCATGTATATCACAAGTATTTGAAGCTATATCATATGTTTCGCATGGATTCGAAGATAAGCCTCCTACCTCGCATTGATTTGAAGCTAAATCATGTGTTCGCATGGACTTGAAGCTACCTCGTTTGTTTCGCATTCTGTTGAAGCTAAATCAAGTGTATCACAAGTATTTGAAGCCAAACCATTTGCTTCGCATGGATTCGAAGCTCAGCCTTCTACTTCGCATTTATTAGATGGTAAATCTTGCGTTTCGCATGGATTTGAAGCTAACTCGTTTGTTTCGCATTCTGTTGAAGCTAAATCATGCATATCACAAGAATTTGAAGCTAAACCATTTGTTTCGCATGGATTCGAAGATAAGCCTCCTACTTCGCATTGATTTGAAGCTAAATCATGTGTTCGCATGGATTTGAAGCTACCTCGTTTGTTTCGCATGCTGTTAAAGCTAAGTCATGTATATCACAAGTATTTGCGGCTAAACCATTTGTTTCGCATGGATTCGAAGGTAACCCTTCTACTTCGCATTGATTTGAAGCTAAATCATGTGTTTCGCATGGATTTGAAGCTAACTCGTTCGTTTCGCATCCAGTTGAAGCTGAATCATGTATATCACAAGTATTTGAAGCTAAACTATTCGTTTCGCATGGATTCGAAGATAAGCCTTCCACTTCGCATTGATTTGAAGCTAAATCATGTGTTCCGCATGGATTTGAAGCTGACTCGTTTGTTTCGCATGCAGTTGAAGCTGAATCATGTATATCACAAGTATTTCCGGCTAAACCATTTGTTTCGCATGGATTCGAAGGTAACCCTTCTACTTCGCATTGATTTTAATCTAAATCATGTGTTTCGCATGGATTTGAAGCTAACTCGTTTGTTTCGCATGCTGTTGACGCTAAATCATGTATATCACAAGTATTTAAAGCTAAACCATTTGTTTCGCATGGATTCGAAGATAAGCCTCCTACTTCGCATTGATTTGAAGCTAAATCATGTGTTTCGCATGGATTTGAAGCTAACTCGTTTGCTTCGCATGCTGTTGAAGCTAAATAAAGTGTATCACAAGTATTTGAAGCTAAACCATTTGTTTCGCATGGATTCGAAGATCAGCCTTCTACTTCGCATTGATTAGATGCTAAATCATGTGTTTCGCATGGATTTGAAGCTAACTCGTTTGTTTCGCAGGCAGTTGAAGCTGAATCATGTATATCAAAAGTATTTGAAGCTAAACTATTCGTTTCGCATGGATTCGAAGATAAGCCTTCCACTTCGCATTGATTTGAAGCTAAATCATGTGTTCCGCATGGATTTGAAGCTGACTCGTTTGTTTCGCATGCAGTTGAAGCTAAATCATGTATATCACAAGTATTTGAAGCTAAACCATTTGTTTCGCATGGATTCGAAGATAAGCCTCCTACTTCGCATTGATTTGATGCTAAATCATGTGTTCGCATGGATTTGAAGCTAACTCGTTTGCTTCGCATGCTGTTGAAGCTAAATCAAGTGTATCACAAGTATTTGAAGCTAAACCATTTGTTTCGCATGGATTCGAAGATCAGCCTTCTACTTCGCATTGATTAGATTCTAAATCATGTGTTTCGCATGGATTTGAAGCTAACTCGTTTGTTTCGCATGCTGTTGAAGCTAAATCATGTATATCACAAGTATTTGAAGCTATATCATTTGTTTCGCATGGATTCGAAGATTAGCCTTCTACTTCGCATTGATTAGATGCTAAATCATGTGTTTTAGCTTGGGTTTGAAGCTAACTCGTTTGTTTCGCCTGCATTTGAAGCTATATCACTTATATTCACAAGTATGTGAAGCTAAATCATTCGTTTCGCATTTATTTGAAGCAAAGCCATCAACTTCGCGTTGACTTGATACTAAATCATGTTTTTCGTTTGGGCTTGTAGCTAACTCGTTTGTTTCGCCTGCATTTGAAGCCATATCACTTATATTTTCAAGTATGTGAAGCTAAATCATTCGTTTTGCATGGATTTGAAGCTAAGCCATCAACTTCGCGTTGATTTGATGCTTATTCATGTGTTTCGCATGGATTTGAAGCTAACTCGTTTGTTTCGCAGGCAGTTGAAGCTGAATCATGTATATCAAAAGTATTTGAAGCTAAACTATTCGTTTCGCATGGATTCGAAGATAAGCCTTCCACTTCGCATTGATTTGAAGCTAAATCATGTGTTCCGCATGGATTTGAAGCTGACTCGTTTGTTTCGCATGCAGTTGAAGCTAAATCATGTATATCACAAGTATTTGAAGCTAAACCATTTGTTTCGCATGGATTCGAAGATAAGCCTCCTACTTCGCATTGATTTGATGCTAAATCATGTGTTCGCATGGATTTGAAGCTAACTCGTTTGCTTCGCATGCTGTTGAAGCTAAATCAAGTGTATCACAAGTATTTGAAGCTAAACCATTTGTTTCGCATGGATTCGAAGATCAGCCTTCTACTTCGCATTGATTAGATTCTAAATCATGTGTTTCGCATGGATTTGAAGCTAACTCGTTTGTTTCGCATGCTGTTGAAGCTAAATCATGTATATCACAAGTATTTGAAGCTATATCATTTGTTTCGCATGGATTCGAAGATTAGCCTTCTACTTCGCATTGATTAGATGCTAAATCATGTGTTTAGCTTGGGTTTGAAGCTAACTCGTTTGTTTCGCCTGCATTTGAAGCTATATCACTTATATTCACAAGTATGTGAAGCTAAATCATTCGTTTCGCATTTATTTGAAGCAAAGCCATCAACTTCGCGTTGACTTGATACTAAATCATGTTTTTCGTTTGGGCTTGAAGCTAACTCGTTTGTTTAGCATGTTGTTGAAGCTAAATCATGTATATCACAAGTATTTGAAGCTATATCATATGTTTCGCATGGATTCGAAGATAACCCTTCTAATTCGCATTGATTTGAAGCTAAATCATGTGTTTCGCATGGACTTGAAGCTACCTCGTTTGTTTCGCATTCTGTTGAAGCTAAATCAAGTGTATCACAAGTATTTGAAGCCAAACCATTTGCTTCGCATGGATTCGAAGCTCAGCCTTCTACTTCGCATTTATTAGATGGTAAATCATGCGTTTCGCATGGATTTGAAGCTAACTCGTTTGTTTCGCAGGCAGTTGAAGCTGAATCATGTATATCACAAGTATTTGAAGCTAAACCATTTGTTTCGCATGGATTCGAAGATAAGCCTCCTACTTCGCATTGATTTGATGCTAAATCATGTGTTCGCATGGATTTGAAGCTAACTCGTTTGCTTCGCATGCTGTTGAAGCTAAATCAAGTGTTACACAAGTATTTGAAGCTAAACCATTTGTTTCGCATGGATTCGAAGATCAGCCTTCTACTTCGCATTGATTAGATTCTAAATCATGTGTTTCGCATGGATTTGAAGCTAACTCGTTTGTTTCGCATGCTGTTGAAGCTAAATCATGTATATCACAAGTATTTGAAGCTATATCATTTGTTTCGCATGGATTCGAAGATTAGCCTTCTACTTCGCATTGATTTGAAGCTAAATCATGTGTTTCGCATGGATTTGAAGCTAACTCGTTTGTTTCGCATGCTGTTGAAGCTAAGTCATGTATATCACAAGTATTTGAAGCTAAACCATTTGTTTCGCATGGATTGGAAGATAAGCCTCCTACCTCGCATTGATTTGAAGCTAAATCATGTGTTCCGCATGGATTTGAAGCTGACTCGTTTGTTTCGCATGCAGTTGAAGCTGAATCATGTATATCACAAGTATTTGCGGCTAAACCATTTGTTTCGCATGGATTCGAAGGTAACCCTTCTACTTCGCATTGATTTTAATCTAAATCATGTGTTTCGCATCGATTTGAAGCTAACTCGTTTGTTTCGCATGTTGTTGAAGCTAAATCAAGTGTATCACAAGTATTTGAAGCTAAACCATTTGTTTCGCATGGATTCGAAGATCAGCCTTCTACTTCGCATTGATTTGTAGCTAAATCATATGTTTCGCATGGATTTGAATCTAACTCGTTTGTTTCGCATGCTGTTGAAACTAAATCATGTATATCACAAGTATTTGAAGCTAAACCATTTGCTTCGCATGGATTCGAAAATCAGCCTTCTACTTCGCATTGATTAGATGCTAAATCATGTGTGTCGCGTGGGTTTGAAGCTAACTCGTTTGTTTCGCCTGCATTTAAAGCCATATCACTTATATTTTCAAGTATGTGAAGCTAAATCATTCGTTTTGCATGGATTTGAAGCTAAGCCATCAACATCGCGTTGATTTGATGCTTATTCATGTGTTTCGCATGGATTTGAAGCTAACTCGTTTGTTTCGCAGGCAGTTGAAGCTGAATCATGTATATCAAAAGTATTTGAAGCTAAACTATTCGTTTCGCATGGATTCGAAGATAAGCCTTCCACTTCGCATTGATTTGAAGCTAAATCATGTGTTCCGCATGGATTTGAAGCTGACTCGTTTGTTTCGCATGCAGTTGAAGCTAAATCATGTATATCACAAGTATTTGAAGCTAAACCATTTGTTTCGCATGGATTCGAAGATAAGCCTCCTACTTCGCATTGATTTGATGCTAAATCATGTGTTCGCATGGATTTGAAGCTAACTCGTTTGCTTCGCATGCTGTTGAAGCTAAATCAAGTGTATCACAAGTATTTGAAGCTAAACCATTTGTTTCGCATGGATTCGAAGATCAGCCTTCTACTTCGCATTGATTAGATTCTAAATCATGTGTTTCGCATGGATTTGAAGCTAACTCGTTTGTTTCGCATGCTGTTGAAGCTAAATCATGTATATCACAAGTATTTGAAGCTATATCATTTGTTTCGCATGGATTCGAAGATTAGCCTTCTACTTCGCATTGATTAGATGCTAAATCATGTGTTTAGCTTGGGTTTGAAGCTAACTCGTTTGTTTCGCCTGCATTTGAAGCTATATCACTTATATTCACAAGTATGTGAAGCTAAATCATTCGTTTCGCATTTATTTGAAGCAAGGCCATCAACTTCGCGTTGACTTGATACTAAATCATGTTTTTCGTTTGGGCTTGAAGCTAACTCGTTTGTTTAGCATGTTGTTGAAGCTAAATCATGTATATCACAAATATTTGAAGCTATATCATATGTTTCGCATGGATTCGAAGATAACCCTTCTAATTCGCATTGATTTGAAGCTAAATCATGTGTTTCGCATGGACTTGAAGCTACCTCGTTTGTTTCGCATTCTGTTGAAGCTAAATCAAGTGTATCACAAGTATTTGAAGCCAAACCATTTGCTTCGCATGGATTCGAAGCTCAGCCTTCTACTTCGCATTTATTAGATGGTAAATCATGCGTTTCGCATGGATTTGAAGCTAACTCGTTTGTTTCGCAGGCAGTTGAAGCTGAATCATGTATATCACAAGTATTTGAAGCTAAACCATTTGTTTCGCATGGATTCGAAGGTAACCCTTCTACTTCGCATTGATTTGAAGCTAAATCATGTGTTTCGCATGGATTTGAAGCTAACTCGTTCGTTTCGCATCCAGTTGAAGCTTAATCATGTATATCACAAGTATTTGAAGCTAAACTATTCGTTTCGCATGGATTCGAAGATAAGCCTTCCACTTCGCATTGATTTGAAGCTAAATCATGTGTTCCGCATGGATTTGAAGCTGACTCGTTTGTTTCGCATGCAGTTGAAGCTGAATCATGTATATCACAAGTATTTCCGGCTAAACCATTTGTTTCGCATGGATTCGAAGGTAACCCTTCTACTTCGCATTGATTTTAATCTAAATCATGTGTTTCGCATGGATTTGAAGCTAACTCGTTTGCTTCGCATGCTGTTGAAGCTAAATAAAGTGTATCACAAGTATTTGAAGCTAAACCATTTGTTTCGCATGGATTCGAAGATCAGCCTTCTACTTCGCATTGATTAGATGCTAAATCATGTGTTTCGCATGGATTTGAAGCTAACTCGTTTGTTTCGCATGCTGTTGAAGCTAAATCATGTATATCACAAGTATTTGAAGCTATACCATATGTTTCGCATGGATTCGAAGACAACCCTTCTAATTCGCATTGATTTGAAGCTAAATCATGTGTTTCGCATGGATTTGAAGCTAACTCGTTTGTTTCGCATGCTGTTGAAGCTAAGTCATGTATATGACAAGTATTTGAAGCTAAACCATTTGTTTCGCATGGATTGGAAGATAAGCCTCCTACCTCGCATTGATTTGAAGCTAAATCATGTGTTCCGCATGGATTTGAAGCTGACTCGTTTGTTTCGCATGCAGTTGAAGCTGAATCATGTATATCACAAGTATTTCCGGCTAAACCATTTGTTTCGTATGGATTCGAAGGTAACCCTTCTACTTCGCATTGATTTTAATCTAAATCATGTGTTTCGCATGGATTTGAAGCTAACTCGTTTGTTTCGCATGCTGTTGAAGCTAAATCATGTATATCACAAGTATTTGAAGCTAAACCATTTGTTTCGCATGGATTCGAAGATAAGCCTCCTACTTCGCATTGATTTGATGCTAAATCATGTGTTCGCATGGATTTGAAGCTAACTCGTTTGCTTCGCATGCTGTTGAAGCTAAATCAAGTGTATCACAATTATTTGAAGCTAAACCATTTGTTTCGCATGGATTCGAAGATCAGCCTTCTACGTCGCATTGACTAGATTCTAAATCATGTGTTTCGCATGGATTTGAAGCTAACTCGTTTGTTTCGCATGCTGTTGAAGCTAAATCATGTATATCACAAGTATTTGAAGCTAAACCATTTGTTTCGCATGGATTCGATGGTAACCCTTCTACTTCGCATTGATTTTAATCTAAATCATGTGTTTCGCATCGATTTGAAGCTAACTCGTTTGTTTCGCATGTTGTTGAAGCTAAATCAAGTGTATCACAAGTATTTGAAGCTAAACCATTTGTTTCGCATGGATTCGAAGATCAGCCTACTACTTCGCATTGATTTGTAGCTAAATCATATGTTTCGCATGGATTTGAATCTAACTCGTTTGTTTCGCATGCTGTTGAAACTAAATCATGTATATCACAAGTATTTGAAGCTAAACCATTTGCTTCGCATGGATTCGAAAATCAGCCTTCTACTTCGCATTGATTAGATGCTAAATCATGTGTTTCGCGTGGGTTTGAAGCTAACTCGTTTGTTTCGCCTGCATTTGAAGCCATATCACTTATATTTTCAAGTATGTGAAGCTAAATCATTCGTTTTGCATGGATTTGAAGCTAAGCCATCAACTTCGCGTTGATTTGATGCTTATTCATGTGTTTCGCATGGATTTGAAGCTAACTCGTTTGTTTCGCAGGCAGTTGAAGCTGAATCATGTATATCAAAAGTATTTGAAGCTAAACTATTCGTTTCGCATGGATTCGAAGATAAGCCTTCCACTTCGCATTGATTTGAAGCTAAATCATGTGTTCCGCATGGATTTGAAGCTGTCTCGTTTGTTTCGCATGCAGTTGAAGCTAAATCATGTATATCACAAGTATTTGAAGCTAAACCATTTGTTTCGCATGGATTCGAAGATAAGCCTCCTACTTCGCATTGATTTGATGCTAAATCATGTGTTCGCATGGATTTGAAGCTAACTCGTTTGCTTCGCATGCTGTTGAAGCTAAATCAAGTGTATCACAAGTATTTGAAGCTAAACCATTTGTTTCGCATGGATTCGAAGATCAGCCTTCTACTTCGCATTGATTAGATTCTAAATCATGTGTTTCGCATGGATTTGAAGCTAACTCGTTTGTTTCGCATGCTGTTGAAGCTAAATCATGTATATCACAAGTATTTGAAGCTATATCATTTGTTTCGCATGGATTCGAAGATTAGCCTTCTACTTCGCATTGATTAGATGCTAAATCATGTGTTTAGCTTGGGTTTGAAGCTAACTCGTTTGTTTCGCCTGCATTTGAAGCTATATCACTTATATTCACAAGTATGTGAAGCTAAATCATTCGTTTCGCATTTATTTGAAGCAAAGCCATCAACTTCGCGTTGACTTGATACTAAATCATGTTTTTCGTTTGGGCTTGAAGCTAACTCGTTTGTTTAGCATGTTGTTGAAGCTAAATCATGTACATCACAAGTATTTGAAGCTATATCATATGTTTCGCATGGATTCGAAGATAACCCTTCTAATTCGCATTAATTTGAAGCTAAATCATGTGTTTCGCATGGACTTGAAGCTACCTCGTTTGTTTCGCATTCTGTTGAAGCTAAATCAAGTGTATCACAAGTATTTGAAGCCAAACCATTTGCTTCGCATGGATTCGAAGCTCAGCCTTCTACTTCGCATTTATTAGATGGTAAATCATGCGTTTCGCATGGATTTGAAGCTAACTCGTTTGTTTCGCAGGCAGTTGAAGCTGAATCATGTATATCACAAGTATTTGAAGCTAAACCATTTGTTTCGCATGGATTCGAAGGTAACCCTTCTACTTCGCATTGATTTGAAGCTAAATCATGTGTTTCGCATGGATTTGAAGCTAACTCGTTCGTTTCGCATCCAGTTGAAGCTTAATCATGTATATCACAAGTATTTGAAGCTAAACTATTCGTTTCGCATGGATTCGAAGATAAGCCTTCCACTTCGCATTGATTTGAAGCTAAATCATGTGTTCCGCATGGATTTGAAGCTGACTCGTTTGTTTCGCATGCAGTTGAAGCTGAATCATGTATATCACAAGTATTTCCGGCTAAACCATTTGTTTCGCATGGATTCGAAGGTAACCCTTCTACTTCGCATTGATTTTAATCTAAATCATGTGTTTCGCATGGATTTGAAGCTAACTCGTTTGTTTCGCATGCTGTTGACGCTAAATCATGTATATCACAAGTATTTAAAGCTAAACCATTTGTTTCGCATGGATTCGAAGATAAGCCTCCTACTTCGCATTGATTTGAAGCTAAATCATGTGTTTCGCATGGATTTGAAGCTAACTCGTTTGCTTCGCATGCTGTTGAAGCTAAATAAAGTGTATCACAAGTATTTGAAGCTAAACCATTTGTTTCGCATGGATTCGAAGATCAGCCTTCTACTTCGCATTGATTAGATGCTAATTCATGTGTTTCGCATGGATTTGAAACTAACTCGTTTGTTTCGCATGCTGTTGAAGCTAAATCATGTATATCACAAGTATTTGAAGCTATACCATATGTTTCGCATGGATTCGAAGACAACCCTTCTAATTCGCATTGATTTGAAGCTAAATCATATGTTTCGCATGGATTTGAAGCTAACTCGTTTGTTTCGCATGCTGTTGAAGCTAAGTCATGTATATGACAAGAATTTGAAGCTAAACCATTTGTTTCGCATGGATTGGAAGATAAGCCTCCTACCTCGCATTGATTTGAAGCTAAATCATGTGTTCCGCATGGATTTGAAGCTGACTCGTTTGTTTCGCATGCAGTTGAAGCTGAATCATGTATATCACAAGTATTTCCGGCTAAACCATTTGTTTCGCATGGATTCGAAGGTAACCCTTCTACTTCGCATTGATTTTAATCTAAATCATGTGTTTCGCATGGATTTGAAGCTAACTCGTTTGTTTCGCATGCTGTTGAAGCTAAATCATGTATATCACAAGTATTTGAAGCTAAACCATTTGTTTCGCATGGATTCGAAGATAAGCCTCCTACTTCGCATTGATTTGATGCTAAATCATGTGTTCGCATGGATTTGAAGCTAACTCGTTTGCTTCGCATGCTGTTGAAGCTAAATCAAGTGTATCACAATTATTTGAAGCTAAACCATTTGTTTCGCATGGATTCGAAGATCAGCCTTCTACGTCGCATTGACTAGATTCTAAATCATGTGTTTCGCATGGATTTTAAGCTAACTCGTTTGTTTCGCATGCTGTTGAAGCTAAATCATGTATATCACAAGTATTTGAAGCTATATCATTTGTTTCGCATGGATTCGAAGATTAGCCTTCTACTTCGCATTGATTAGATGCTAAATCATGTGTTTAGCTTGGGTTTGAAGCTAACTCGTTTGTTTCGCCTGCATTTGAAGCTATATCACTTATATTCACAAGTATGTGAAGCTAAATCATTCGTTTCGCGTTTATTTGAAGCAAAGCCATCAACTTCGCGTTGACTTGATACTAAATCATGTTTTTCGTTTGGACTTGAAGCTAACTCGTTTGTTTAGCATGTTGTTGAAGCTAAATCATGTATATCACAAGTATTTGAAGCTATATCATATGTTTCGCATGGATTCGAAGATAACCCTTCTAATTCGCATTGATTTGAAGCTAAATCATGTTTTTCGCATGGATTTGAAGCTAACTCGTTTGTTTCGCATTCTGTTGAAGCTAAGTCATGTATATCACAAGTATTTGCGGCTAAACCATTTGTTTCGCATGGATTCGAAGGTAACCCTTCTACTTCGCATTGATTTGAAGCTAAATCATGTGTTTCGCATGGATTTGAATCTAACTCGTTTGTTTCGCATGCTGTTGAAACTAAATCATGAATATCACAAGTATTTGAAGCTAAACCATTTGCTTCGCATGGATTCGAAGATCAGCCTTCTACTTCGCATTGATTAGATGCTAAATCATGTGTTTCGCATGGGTTTGAAGCTAACTCGTTTGTTTCGCAGGCAGTTGAAGCTGAATCATGTATATCACAAGTATTTGAAGCTAAACCATTTGTTTCGCATGGATTCGAAGATAAGCCTCCTACTTCGCATTGATTTGAAGCTAAATCATGTGTTCGCATGGATTTGAAGCTACCTCGTTTGTTTCGCATGCTGTTAAAGCTAAATCATGTATATCACAAGTATTTGAAGCTAAACCATTTGTTTCGCATGGATTCGAAGATAAGCCTTCTACTTCGCATTGATTTTAATCTAAATCATGTGTTTCGCATGGATTTGAAGCTAACTCGTTTGTTTCGCAAGCTGTTGAAGCTAAATCATGTATATCACAAGTATTTGAAGCTATATCACATGTTTCGCATGGATTCGAAGATTAGCCTTCTACTTCGCATTGATTAGATGCTAAATCATGTGTTTAGCTTGGGTTTGAAGCTAACTCGTTTGTTTCGCCTGCATTTGAAGCTATATCAGTTATATTCACAAGTATGTGAAGCTAAATCATTCGTTTAGCATTTATTTGAAGCAAAGCCATCAACTTCGCGTTGACTTGATACTAAATCATGTTTTTCGTTTGGACTTGAAGCTAACTCGTTTGTTTAGCATGTTGTTGAAGCTAAATCATGTATATCACAAGTATTTGAAGCTATATCATATGTTTCGCATGGATTCGAAGATAACCCTTCTAATTCGCATTGATTTGAAGCTAAATCATGTGTTTCGCATGGATTTGAAGCTAACTCGTTTGTTTCGCATGCTGTTGAAGGTAAGTCATGTATATCACAAGTATTTGAAGCTAAACCATTTGTTTCGCATGGATTCGAAGATAAGCCTCCTACCTCGCATTGATTTGAAGCTAAATCATGTGTTCGCATGGACTTGAAGCTACCTCGTTTGTTTCGCATTCTGTTGAAGCTAAATCAAGTGTATCACAAGTATTTGAAGCCAAACCATTTGCTTCGCATGGATTCGAAGCTCAGCCTTCTACTTCGCATTTATTAGATGGTAAATCATGCGTTTCGCATGGATTTGAAGCTAACTCGTTTGTTTCGCATTCTGTTGAAGCTAAATCATGCATGTCACAAGTATTTGAAGCTAAACCATTTGCTTCGCATGGATTCGAAAATCAGCCTTCTACTTCGCATTGATTAGATGATAAATCATGTGTTTCGCATGGGTTTGAAGCTAACTCGTTTGTTTCGCAGGCAGTTGAAGCTGAATCATGTATATCAAAAGTATTTGAAGCTAAACTATTCGTTTCGCATGGATTCGAAGATAACCCTTCCACTTCGCATTGATTTGAAGCTAAATCATGTGTTCCGCATGGATTTGAAGCTGACTCGTTTGTTTCGCATGCAGTTGAAGCTGAATCATGTATATCACAAGTATTTGCGGCTAAACCATTTGTTTCGCATGGATTCGAAGGTGACCCTTCTACTTCGCATTGATTTTAATCTAAATCATGTGTTTCGCATCGATTTGAAGCTAACTCGTTTGTTTCGCATGCTGTTGAAGCTAAATCAAGTGTATCACAAGTATTTGAAGCTAAACCATTTGTTTCGCATGGATTCGAAGATCAGCCTTCTACTTCGCATTGATTTGTAGCTAAATCATGTGTTTCGCATGGATTTGAATCTAACTCGTTTGTTTCGCATGCTGTTGAAACTAAATCATGTATATCACAAGTATTTGAAGCTAAACCATTTGCTTCGCATGGATTCGAAAATCAGCCTTCTACTTCGCATTGATTAGATGCTAAATCATGTGTTTCGCGTGGGTTTGAAGCTAACTCGTTTGTTTCGCCGGCAGTTGAAGCTGAATCATGTATATCAAAAGTATTTGAAGCTAAACTATTCGTTTCGCATGGATTCGAAGATAAGCCTCCTACTTCGCATTGATTTGATGCTAAATCATGTGTTCGCATGGATTTGAAGCTAACTCGTTTGCTTCGCATGTTGTTGAAGCTAAATCAAGTGTATCACAAGTATTTGAAGCTAAACCATTTGTTTCGCATGGATTCGAAGATCAGCCTTCTACTTCGCATTGATTAGATTCTAAATCATGTGTTTCGCATGGATTTGAAGCTAACTCGTTTGTTTCGCATGCTGTTGAAGCTAAATCATGTATATCACAAGTATTTGAAGCTATATCATTTGTTTCGCATGGATTCGAAGATTAGCCTTCTACTTCGCATTGATTAGATGCTAAATCATGTTTTTAGCTTGGGTTTGAAGCTAACTCGTTTGTTTCGCCTGCATTTGAAGCTATATCACTTATATTCACAAGTATGTGAAGCTAAATCATTCGTTTCGCATTTATTTGAAGCAAAGCCATCAACTTCGCGTTGACATGAGACTAAATCATGTTTTTCGTTTGGGCTTGAAGCTAACTCGTTTGTTTAGCATGTTGTTGAAGCTAAATCATGTATATCACAAGTATTTGAAGCTATATCATATGTTTCGCATGGATTCGAAGATAACCCTTCTAATTCGCATTGATTTGAAGCTAAATCATGTGTTTCGCATGGACTTGAAGCTACCTCGTTTGTTTCGCATTCTGTTGAAGCTAAATCAAGTGTATCACAAGTATTTGAAGCCAAACCATTTGCTTCGCATGGATTCGAAGCTCAGCCTTCTACTTCGCATTTATTAGATGGTAAATCATGCGTTTCGCATGGATTTGAAGCTAACTCGTTTGTTTCGCAGGCAGTTGAAGCTGAATCATGTATATCACAAGTATTTGAAGCTAAACCATTTGTTTCGCATGGATTCGAAGATAAGCCTCCTACTTCGCATTGATTTGATGCTAAATCATGTGTTAGCATGGATTTGAAGCTAACTCGTTTGCTTCGCATGCTGTTGAAGCTAAATCAAGTGTTTCACAAGTATTTGAAGCTAAACCATTTGTTTCGCATGGATTCGAAGATCAGCCTTCTACTTCGCATTGATTAGATTCTAAATCATGTGTTTCGCATGGATTTGAAGCTAACTCGTTTGTTTCGCATGCTGTTGAAGCTAAATCATGTATATCACAAGTATTTGAAGCTATATCATTTGTTTCGCATGGATTCGAAGATTAGCCTTCTACTTCGCATTGATTAGATGCTAAATCATGTTTTTAGCTTGGGTTTGAAGCTAACTCGTTTGTTTCGCCTGCATTTGAAGCTATATCACTTATATTCACAAGTATGTGAAGCTAAATCATTCGTTTCGCATTTATTTGAAGCAAAGCCATCAACTTCGCGTTGACATGAGACTAAATCATGTTTTTCGTTTGGGCTTGAAGCTAACTCGTTTGTTTAGCATGTTGTTGAAGCTAAATCATGTATATCACAAGTATTTGAAGCTATATCATATGTTTCGCATGGATTCGAAGATAACCCTTCTAATTCGCATTGATTTGAAGCTAAATCATGTGTTTCGCATGGACTTGAAGCTACCTCGTTTGTTTCGCATTCTGTTGAAGCTAAATCAAGTGTATCACAAGTATTTGAAGCCAAACCATTTGCTTCGCATGGATTCGAAGCTCAGCCTTCTACTTCGCATTTATTAGATGGTAAATCATGCGTTTCGCATGGATTTGAAGCTAACTCGTTTGTTTCGCAGGCAGTTGAAGCTGAATCATGTATATCACAAGTATTTGAAGCTAAACCATTTGTTTCGCATGGATTCGAAGATAAGCCTCCTACTTCGCATTGATTTGATGCTAAATCATGTGTTAGCATGGATTTGAAGCTAACTCGTTTGCTTCGCATGCTGTTGAAGCTAAATCAAGTGTTTCACAAGTATTTGAAGCTAAACCATTTGTTTCGCATGGATTTTAAGATCAGCCTTCTACTTCGCATTGATTAGATTCTAAATCATGTGTTTCGCATGGATTTGAAGCTAACTCGTTTGTTTCGCATGCTGTTGAAGCTAAATCATGTATATCACAAGTATTTGAAGCTATATCATTTGTTTCGCATGGATTCGAAGATTAGCCTTCTACTTCGCATTGATTAGATGCTAAATCATGTGTTTAGCATGGGTTTGAAGCTAACTCGTTTGTTTCGCCTGCATTTGAAGCTATATCACTTATATTCACAAGTATGTGAAGCTAAATCATTCGTTTCGCATTTATTTGAAGCAAAGCCATCAACTTCGCGTTGACTTGATACTAAATCATGATTTTCGTTTGGACTTGAAGCTAACTCGTTTGTTTAGCATGTTGTTGAAGCTAAATCATGCATATCACAAGTATTTGAAGCTATATCATATGTTTCGCATGGATTCGAAGATAACCCTTCTAATTCGCATTGATTTGAAGCTAAATCATGTGTTTCGCATGGATTTGAAGCTAACTCGTTTGTTTCGCATGCTGTTGAAGCTAAGTCATGTATATCACAAGTATTTGAAGCTAAACCATTTGTTTCGCATGGATTCGAAGATAAGCCTCCTACCTCGCATTGATTTGAAGCTAAATCATGTGTTCGCATGGACTTGAAGCTACCTCGTTTGTTTCGCATTCTGTTGAAGCTAAATCAAGTGTATCACAAGTATTTGAAGCCAAACCATTTGCTTCGCATGGATTCGAAGCTCAGCCTTCTACTTCGCATTTATTAGATGGTAAATCATGCGTTTCGCATGGATTTGAAGCTAACTCGTTTGTTTCGCATTCTGTTGAAGCTAAATCATGCATATCACAAGTATTTGAAGCTAAACCATTTGTTTTGCATGGATTCGAAGATAAGCCTCCTACTTCGCATTGATTTGAAGCTAAATCATGTGTTCGCATGGATTTGAAGCTACCTCGTTTGTTTCGCATGCTGTTAAAGCTAAGTCATGTATATCACAAGTATTTGCGGCTAAACCATTTGTTTCGCATGGATTCGAAGGTAACCCTTCTACTTCGCATTGATTTGAAGCTAAATCATGTGTTTCGCATGGATTTGAAGCTAACTCGTTCGTTTCGCATCCAGTTGAAGCTGAATCATGTATATCACAAGTATTTGAAGCTAAACTATTCGTTTCGCATGGATTCGAAGATAAGCCTTCCACTTCGCATTGATTTGAAGCTAAATCATGTGTTCCGCATGGATTTGAAGCTGACTCGTTTGTTTCGCATGCAGTTGAAGCTGAATCATGTATATCACAAGTATTTCCGGCTAAACCATTTGTTTCGCATGGATTCGAAGGTAACCCTTCTACTTCGCATTGATTTTAATCTAAATCATGTGTTTCGCATGGATTTGAAGCTAACTCGTTTGTTTCGCATCCTGTTGATGCTAAATCATGTATATCACAAGTATTTAAAGCTAAACCATTTGTTTCGCATGGATTCGAAGATAAGCCTCCTACTTCGCATTGATTTGAAGCTAAATCATGTTTTTCGCATGGATTTGAAGCTAACTCGTTTGTTTCGCATGCTGTTGAAGCTAAGTCATGTGTATCACAAGTATTTGAAGCTAAACCATTTGTTTCGCATGGATTCGAAGATAAGCCTCCTACCTCGCATTGATTTGAAGCTAAATCATGTGTTCGCATGGACTTGAAGCTACCTCGTTTGTTTCGCATTCTGTTGAAGCTAAATCAAGTGTATCACAAGTATTTGAAGCCAAACCATTTGCTTCGCATGGATTCGAAGCTCAGCCTTCTACTTCGCATTTATTAGATGGTAAATCATGCGTTTCGCATGGATTTGAAGCTAACTCGTTTGTTTCGCATTCTGTTGAAGCTAAGTCATGTATATCACAAGTATTTGCGGCTAAACCATTTGTTTCGCATGGATTCGAAGGTAACCCTTCTACTTCGCATTGATTTGAAGCTAAATCATTTGTTCCGCATGGATTTGAAGCTGACTCGTTTGTTTCGCATGCAGTTGAAGCTGAATCATGTATATCACAAGTATTTCCGGCTAAACCATTTGTTTCGCATGGATTCGAAGGTAACCCTTCTACTTCGCATTGATTTTAATCTAAATCATGTGTTTCGCATGGATTTGAAGCTAACTCGTTTGTTTCGCATGCTGTTGAAGCTAAATCATGTATATCACAAGTATTTGAAGCTAAACCATTTGTTTCGCATGGATTCGAAGATAAGCCTCCTACTTCGCATTGATTTGATGCTAAATCATGTGTTCGCATGGATTTGAAGCTAACTCGTTTGCTTCGCATGCTGTTGATTCTAAATCAAGTGTATCACAAGTATTTGAAGCTAAACCATTTGTTTCGCATGGATTCGAAGATCAGCCTTCTACTTCGCATTGATTAGATTCTAAATTATGTGTTTCGCATGGATTTGAAGCTAACTCGTTTGTTTCGCATGCTGTTGAAGCTAAATCATGTATATCACAAGTATTTGAAGCTATATCATTTGTTTCGCATGGATTCGAAGATTAGCCTTCTACTTCGCATTGATTAGATGCTAAATCATGTGTTTAGCTTGGGTTTGAAGCTATCTCGTTTGTTTCGCCTGCATTTGAAGCTATATCACTTATATTCACAAGTATGTGAAGCTAAATCATTCGTTTCGCATTTATTTGAAGCAAAGCCATCAACTTCGCGTTGACTTGATACTAAATCATGTTTTTCGTTTGGGCTTGAAGCTAACTCGTTTGTTTAGCATGTTGTTGAAGCTAAATCATGTATATCACAAGTATTTGAAGCTATATCATATGTTTCGCATGGATTCGAAGATAACCCTTCTAATTCGCATTGATTTGAAGCTAAATCATGTGTTTCGCATGGACTTGAAGCTACCTCGTTTGTTTCGCATTCTGTTGAAGCTAAATCAAGTGTATCACAAGTATTTGAAGCCAAACCATTTGCTTCGCATGGATTCGAAGCTCAGCCTTCTACTTCGCACTTATTAGATGGTAAATCATGCGTTTCGCATGGATTTGAAGCTAACTCGTTTGTTTCGCAGGCAGTTGAAGCTGAATCATGTATATCACAAGTATTTGAAGCTAAACCATTTGTTTCGCATGGATTCGAAGATAAGCCTCCTACTTCGCATTGATTTGATGCTAAATCATGTGTTCGCATGGATTTGAAGCTAACTCGTTTGCTTCGCATGCTGTTGAAGCTAAATCAAGTGTTTCACAAGTATTTGAAGCTAAACCATTTGTTTCGCATGGATTCGAAGATCAGCCTTCTACTTCGCATTAATAAGATTCTAAATCATGTGTTTCGCATGGATTTGAAGCTAACTCGTTTGTTTCGCATGCTGTTGAAGCTAAATCATGTATATCACAAGTATTTGAAGCTATATCATTTGTTTCGCATGGATTCGAAGATTAGCCTTCTACTTCGCATTGATTAGATGCTAAATCATGTGTTTAGCATGGGATTGAAGCTAACTCGTTTGTTTCGCCTGCATTTGAAGCTATATCACTTATATTCACAAGTATGTGAAGCTAAATCATTCGTTTCGCATTTATTTGAAGCAAAGCCATCAACTTCGCGTTGACTTGATACTAAATCATGTTTTTCGTTTGGACTTGAAGCTAACTCGTTTGTTTAGCATGTTGTTGAAGCTAAATCATGTATATCACAAGTATTTGAAGCTATATCATATGTTTCGCATGGATTCGAAGATAAGCCTCCTACCTCGCATTGATTTGAAGCTAAATCATGTGTTCGCATGGACTTGAAGCTACCTCGTTTGTTTCGCATTCTGTTGAAGCTAAATCAAGTGTATCACAAGTATTTGAAGCCAAACCATTTGCTTCGCATGGATTCGAAGCTCAGCCTTCTACTTCGCATTTATTAGATGGTAAATCATGCGTTTCGCATGGATTTGAAGCTAACTCGTTTGTTTGGCATTCTGTTGAAGCTAAATCATGCATGTCACAAGTATTTGAAGCTAAACCATTTGTTTCGCATGGATTCGAAGATAAGCCTTCCACTTCGCATTGATTTGAAGCTAAATCATGTGTTCCGCATGGATTTGAAGCTGACTCGTTTGTTTCGCATGCAGTTGAAGCTGAATCATGTATATCACAAGTATTTGCGGCTAAACCATTTGTTTCACATGGATTCGAAGGTAACCCTTCTACTTCGCATTGATTTTAATCTAAATCATGTGTTTCGCATGGATTTGAAGCTTACTCGTTTGTTTCGCATGCTGTTGAAGCTAAATCATGTATATCACAAGTATTTAAAGCTAAACCATTTGTTTCGCATGGTTTCGGAGATAAGCCTCCTACTTCGCATTGATTTGAAGCTAAATCATGTGTGTCGCATGGATTTGAAGCTAACTCGTTTGTTTCGCATGCTGTTGAAGCTAAGTCATGTATATCACAAGTATTTGCGGCTAAACCATTTGTTTCGCATGGATTCGAAGGTAACCCTTCTACTTCGCATTGATTTGAAGCTAAATCATGTGTTTCGCATGGATTTGAATCTAACTCGTTTGTTTCGCATGCTGTTGAAACTAAATCATGTATATCACAAGTATTTGAAGCTAAACCATTTGCTTCGCATGGATTCGAAGATCAGCCTTCTACTTCGCATTGATTAGATGATAAATCATGTGTTTCGCATGGGTTTGAAGCTAACTCGTTTGTTTCGCAGGCAGTTGAAGCTGAATCATGTATATCAAAAGTATTTGAAGCTAAACTATTCGTTTCGCATGGATTCGAAGATAAGCCTTCCACTTCGCATTGATTTGAAGCTAAATCATTTGTTCCGCATGGATTTGAAGCTGACTCGTTTGTTTCGCATGCAGTTGAAGCTGAATCATGTATATCACAAGTATTTCCGGCTAAACCATTTGTTTCGCATGGATTCGAAGGTAACCCTTCTACTTCGCATTGATTTTAATCTAAATCATGTGTTTCGCATGGATTTGAAGCTAACTCGTTTGTTTCGCATGCTGTTGAAGCTAAATCATGTATATCACAAGTATTTGAAGCTAAACCATTTGTTTCGCATGGATTCGAAGATAAGCCTCCTACTTCGCATTGATTTGATGCTAAATCATGTGTTCGCATGGATTTGAAGCTAACTCGTTTGCTTCGCATGCTGTTGAATCTAAATCAAGTCTATCACAAGTATTTGAAGCTAAACCATTTGTTTCGCATGGATTCGAAGATCAGCCTTCTACTTCGCATTGATTAGATTCTAAATCATGTGTTTCGCATGGATTTGAAGCTAACTCGTTTGTTTCGCATGCTGTTGAAGCTAAATCATGTATATCACAAGTATTTGAAGCTATATCATTTGTTTCGCATGGATTCGAAGATTAGCCTTCTACTTCGCATTGATTAGATGCTAAATCATGTGTTTAGCTTGGGTTTGAAGCTAACTCGTTTGTTTCGCCTGCATTTGAAGCTATATCACTTATATTCACAAGTATGTGAAGCTAAATCATTCGTTTCGCATTTATTTGAAGCAAAGCCATCAACTTCGCGTTGACTTGATACTAAATCATGTTTTTCGTTTGGGCTTGAAGCTAACTCGTTTGTTTAGCATGTTGTTGAAGCTAAATCATGTATATCACAAGTATTTGAAGCTATATCATATGTTTCGCATGGATTCGAAGATAACCCTTCTAATTCGCATTGATTTGAAGCTAAATCATGTGTTTCGCATGGACTTGAAGCTACCTCGTTTGTTTCGCATTCTGTTGAAGCTAAATCAAGTGTATCACAAGTATTTGAAGCCAAACCATTTGCTTCGCATGGATTCGAAGCTCAGCCTTCTACTTCGCACTTATTAGATGGTAAATCATGCGTTTCGCATGGATTTGAAGCTAACTCGTTTGTTTCGCAGGCAGTTGAAGCTGAATCATGTATATCACAAGTATTTGAAGCTAAACCATTTGTTTCGCATGGATTCGAAGATAAGCCTCCTACTTCGCATTGATTTGATGCTAAATCATGTGTTCGCATGGATTTGAAGCTAACTCGTTTGCTTCGCATGCTGTTGAAGCTAAATCAAGTGTTTCACAAGTATTTGAAGCTAAACCATTTGTTTCGCATGGATTCGAAGATCAGCCTTCTACTTCGCATTGATTAGATTCTAAATCATGTGTTTCGCATGGATTTGAAGCTAACTCGTTTGTTTCGCATGCTGTTGAAGCTAAATCATGTATATCACAAGTATTTGAAGCTATATCATTTGTTTCGCATGGATTCGAAGATTAGCCTTCTACTTCGCATTGATTAGATGCTAAATCATGTGTTTAGCATGGGATTGAAGCTAACTCGTTTGTTTCGCCTGCATTTGAAGCTATATCACTTATATTCACAAGTATGTGAAGCTAAATCATTCGTTTCGCATTTATTTGAAGCAAAGCCATCAACTTCGCGTTGACTTGATACTAAATCATGATTTTCGTTTGGACTTGAAGCTAACTCGTTTGTTTAGCATGTTGTTGAAGCTAAATCATGTATATCACAAGTATTTGAAGCTATATCATATGTTTCGCATGGATTCGAAGATAAGCCTCCTACCTCGCATTGATTTGAAGCTAAATCATGTGTTCGCATGGACTTGAAGCTACCTCGTTTGTTTCGCATTCTGTTGAAGCTAAATCAAGTGTATCACAAGTATTTGAAGCCAAACCATTTGCTTCGCATGGATTCGAAGCTCAGCCTTCTACTTCGCATTTATTAGATGGTAAATCATGCGTTTCGCATGGATTTGAAGCTAACTCGTTTGTTTGGCATTCTGTTGAAGCTAAATCATGCATGTCACAAGTATTTGAAGCTAAACCATTTGTTTCGCATGGATTCGAAGATAAGCCTTCCACTTCGCATTGATTTGAAGCTAAATCATGTGTTCCGCATGGATTTGAAGCTGACTCGTTTGTTTCGCATGCAGTTGAAGCTGAATCATGTATATCACAAGTATTTGCGGCTAAACCATTTGTTTCGCATGGATTCGAAGGTAACCCTTCTACTTCGCATTGATTTTAATCTAAATCATGTGTTTCGCATGGATTTGAAGCTAACTCGTTTGTTTCGCATGCTGTTGAAGCTAAATCATGTATATCACAAGTATTTAAAGCTAAACCATTTGTTTCGCATGGTTTCGGAGATAAGCCTCCTACTTCGCATTGATTTGAAGCTAAATCATGTGTGTCGCATGGATTTGAAGCTAACTCGTTTGTTTCGCATGCTGTTGAAACTAAATCATGTATATCACAAGTATTTGAAGCTAAACCATTTGCTTCGCATGGATTCGAAGATCAGCCTTCTACTTCGCATTGATTAGATGATAAATCATGTGTTTCGCATGGGTTTGAAGCTAACTCGTTTGTTTCGCAGGCAGTTGAAGCTGAATCATGTATATCAAAAGTATTTGAAGCTAAACTATTCGTTTCGCATGGATTCGAAGATAAGCCTTCCACTTCGCATTGATTTGAAGCTAAATCATTTGTTCCGCATGGATTTGAAGCTGACTCGTTTGTTTCGCATGCAGTTGAAGCTGAATCATGTATATCACAAGTATTTCCGGCTAAACCATTTGTTTCGCATGGATTCGAAGGTAACCCTTCTACTTCGCATTGATTTTAATCTAAATCATGTGTTTCGCATGGATTTGAAGCTAACTCGTTTGTTTCGCATGCTGTTGAAGCTAAATCATGTATATCACAAGTATTTGAAGCTAAACCATTTGTTTCGCATGGATTCGAAGATAAGCCTCCTACTTCGCATTGATTTGATGCTAAATCATGTGTTCGCATGGATTTGAAGCTAACTCGTTTGCTTCGCATGCTGTTGAATCTAAATCAAGTCTATCACAAGTATTTGAAGCTAAACCATTTGTTTCGCATGGATTCGAAGATCAGCCTTCTACTTCGCATTGATTAGATTCTAAATCATGTGTTTCGCATGGATTTGAAGCTAACTCGTTTGTTTCGCATGCTGTTGAAGCTAAATCATGTATATCACAAGTATTTGAAGCTATATCATTTGTTTCGCATGGATTCGAAGGTAACCCTTCTACTTCGCATTGATTTTAATCTAAATCATGTGTTTCGCATCGATTTGAAGCTAACTCGTTTGTTTCACATGTTGTTGAAGCTAAATCAAGTGTATCACAAGTATTTGAAGCTAAACCATTTGTTTCGCATGGATTCGAAGATCAGCCTTCTACTTCGCATTGATTTGAAGCTAAATCATGTGTTCCGCATGGATTTGAAGCTGACTCGTTTGTTTCGCATGCAGTTGAAGCTAAATCATGTATATCACAAGTATTTGAAGCTAAACCATTTGTTTCGCATGGATTCGAAGATAAGCCTCCTACTTCGCATTGATTTGATGCTAAGTCATGTGTTCGCATGGATTTGAAGCTAACTCGTTTGCTTCGCATGCTGTTGAAGCTAAATCAAGTGTATCACAAGTATTTGAAGCTAAACCATTTGTTTCGCATGGATTCGAAGATCAGCCTTCTACTTCGCATTGATTAGATTCTAAATCATGTGTTTCGCATGGATTTGAAGCTAACTCGTTTGTTTCGCATGCTGTTGAAGCTAAATCATGTATATCACAAGTATTTGAAGCTATATCATTTGTTTCGCATGGATTCGAAGATTAGCCTTCTACTTCGCATTGATTAGATGCTAAATCATGTGTTTAGCTTGGGTTTGAAGCTAACTCGTTTGTTTCGCCTGCATTTGAAGCTATATCACTTATATTCACAAGTATGTGAAGCTAAATCATTCGTTTCGCATTTATTTGAAGCAAAGCCATCAACTTCGCGTTGACTTGATACTAAATCATGTTTTTCGTTTGGGCTTGAAGCTAACTCGTTTGTTTAGCATGTTGTTGAAGTTAAATCATGTATAACACAAGTATTTGAAGCTATATCATATGTTTCGCATGGATTCGAAGATAACCCTTCTAATTCGCATTGATTTGAAGCTAAATCATGTGTTTCGCATGGACTTGAAGCTACCTCGTTTGTTTCGCATTCTGTTGAAGCTAAATCAAGTGTATCACAAGTATTTGAAGCCAAACCATTTGCTTCGCATGGATTCGAAGCTCAGCCTTCTACTTCGCATTTATTAGATGGTAAATCATGCGTTTCGCATGGATTTGAAGCTAACTCGTTTGTTTCGCAGGCAGTTGAAGCTGAATCATGTATATCACAAGTATTTGAAGCTAAACCATTTGTTTCGCATGGATTCGAAGATAAGCCTCCAACTTCGCATTGATTTGATGCTAAATCATGTGTTCGCATGGATTTGAAGCTAACTCGTTTGCTTCGCATGCTGTTGAAGCTAAATCAAGTGT
Organism: Megalopta genalis; assembly: GCF_051020955.1. Classification (NCBI taxonomy): domain Eukaryota; kingdom Metazoa; phylum Arthropoda; class Insecta; order Hymenoptera; family Halictidae; genus Megalopta; species Megalopta genalis. The sequence goes on along the minus strand of NW_027476203.1, from coordinate 328,494 downwards.
TTCACAAGTATTTGAAGCTAAACCATTTGTTTCGCATGGATTCGAAGATCAGCCTTCTACTTCGCATTGATTAGATTCTAAATCATGTGTTTCGCATGGATTTGAAGCTAACTCGTTTGTTTCGCATGCTGTTGAAGCTAAATCATGTATATCACAAGTATTTGAAGCTATATCATTTGTTTCGCATGGATTCGAAGGTAACCCTTCTACTTCGCATTGATTAGATGCTAAATCATGTGTTTAGCATGGGTTTGAAGCTAACTCGTTTGTTTCGCATGCATTTGAAGCTATATCACTTATATTCACAAGTATGTGAAGCTAAATCATTCGTTTCGCATTTATTTGAAGCAAAGCCATCAACTTCGCGTTGACTTGATACTAAATCATGTTTTTCGTTTGGACTTGAAGCTAACTCGTTTGTTTAGCATGTTGTTGAAGCTAAATCATGTATATCACAAGTATTTGAAGCTATATCATATGTTTCGCATGGATTCGAAGATAACCCTTCTAATTCGCATTGATTTGAAGCTAAATCATGTGTTTCGCATGGATTTGAAGCTAACTCGTTTGTTTCGCATGCTGTTGAAGCTAAGTCATGTATATCACAAGTATTTGAAGCTAAACCATTTGTTTCGCATGGATTCGAAGATAAGCCTCCTACCTCGCATTGATTTGAAGCTAAATCATGTGTTCGCATGGACTTGAAGCTACCTCGTTTGTATCGCATTCTGTTGAAGCTAAATCAAGTGTATCACAAGTATTTGAAGCCAAACCATTTGCTTAGCATGGATTCGAAGCTCAGCCTTCTACTTCGCATTTATTACATGGTAAATCATGCGTTTCACATGGATTTGAAGCTAACTCGTTTGCTTCGCATGCTGTTGAAGCTAAATAAAGTGTATCACAAGTATTTGAAGCTAAACCATTTGTTTCGCATGGATTCGAAGATAAGCCTCCTACTTCGCATTGATTTGAAGCTAAATCATGTGTTCGCATGGATTTGAAGCTACCTCGTTTGTTTCGCATGCTGTTAAAGCTAAGTCATGTATATCACAAGTATTTGCGGCTAAACCATTTGTTTCGCATGGATTCGAAGGTAACCCTTCTACTTCGCATTGATTTGAAGCTAAATCATGTGTTTCGCATGGATTTGAAGCTAACTCGTTCGTTTCGCATCCAGTTGAAGCTGAATCATGTATATCACAAGTATTTGAAGCTAAACTATTCGTTTCGCATGGATTCGAAGATAAGCCTTCCACTTCGCATTGATTTGAAGCTAAATCATGTGTTCCGCATGGATTTGAAGCTGACTCGTTTGTTTCGCATGCAGTTGAAGCTGAATCATGTATATCACAAGTATTTCCGGCTAAACCATTTGTTTCGCATGGATTCGAAGGTAACCCTTCTACTTCGTATTGATTTTAATCTAAATCATGTGTTTCGCATGGATTTGAAGCTAACTCGTTTGTTTCGCATGCTGTTGACGCTAAATCATGTATATCACAAGTATTTAAAGCTAAACCATTTGTTTCGCATGGATTCGAAGATAAGCCTCCTACTTCGCATTGATTTGAAGCTAAATCATGTGTTTCGCATGGATTTGAAGCTAACTCGTTTGCTTCGCATGCTGTTGAAGCTAAATAAAGTGTATCACAAGTATTTGAAGCTAAACCATTTGTTTCGCATGGATTCGAAGATCAGCCTTCTACTTCGCATTGATTAGATGCTATATCATGTGTTTCGCATGGATTTGAAGCTAACTCGTTTGTTTCGCATGCTGTTGAAGCTAAATCATGTATATCACAAGTATTTGAAGCTATACCATATGTTTCGCATGGATTCGAAGACAACCCTTCTAATTCGCATTGATTTGAAGCTAAATCATGTGTTTCGCATGGATTTGAAGCTAACTCGTTTGTTTCGCATGCTGTTGAAGCTAAGTCATGTATATCACAAGTATTTGAAGCTAAACCATTTGTTTCGCATGGATTGGAAGATAAGCCTCCTACCTCGCATTGGTTTGAAGCTAAATCATGTGTTCCGCATGGATTTGAAGCTGACTCGTTTGTTTCGCATGCAGTTGAAGCTGAATCATGTATATCACAAGTATTTGCGGCTAAACCATTTGTTTCGCATGGATTCGAAGGTAACCCTTCTACTTCGCATTGATTTTAATCTAAATCATGTGTTTCGCATCGATTTGAAGCTAACTCGTTTGTTTCGCATGTTGTTGAAGCTAAATCAAGTGTATCACAAGTATTTGAAGCTAAACCATTTGTTTCGCATGGATTCGAAGATCAGCCTTCTACTTCGCATTGATTTGTAGCTAAATCATGTGTTTCGCATGGATTTGAATCTAACTCGTTTGTTTCGCATGCTGTTGAAACTAAATCATGTATATCACAAGTATTTGAAGCTAAACCATTTGCTTCGCATGGATTCGAAAATCAGCCTTCTACTTCGCATTGATTAGATGCTAAATCATGTGTTTCGCGTGGGTTTGAAGCTAACTCGTTTGTTTCGCCTGCATTTGAAGCCATATCACTTATATTTTCAAGTATGTGAAGCTAAATCATTCGTTTTGCATGGATTTGAAGCTAAGCCATCAACTTCGCGTTGATTTGATGCTTATTCATGTGTTTCGCATGGATTTGAAGCTAACTCGTTTGTTTCGCAGGCAGTTGAAGCTGAATCATGTATATCAAAAGTATTTGAAGCTAAACTATTCGTTTCGCATGGATTCGAAGATAAGCCTTCCACTTCGCATTGATTTGAAGCTAAATCATGTGTTCCGCATGGATTTGAAGCTGACTCGTTTGTTTCGCATGCAGTTGAAGCTGAATCATGTATATCACAAGTATTTCCGGCTAAACCATTTGTTTCGCATGGATTCGAAGGTAACCCTTCTACTTCGCATTGATTTTAATCTAAATCATGTGTTTCGCATGGATTTGAAGCTAACTCGTTTGTTTCGCATGCTGTTGAAGCTAAATCATGTATATCACAAGTATTTGAAGCTAAACCATTTGTTTCGCATGGATTCGAAGATAAGCCTCCTACTTCGCATTGATTTGATGCTAAATCATGTGTTCGCATGGATTTGAAGCTAACTCGTTTGCTTCGCATGCTGTTGAAGCTAAATCAAGTGTATCACAATTATTTGAAGCTAAACCATTTGTTTCGCATGGATTCGAAGATTAGCCTTCTACTTCGCATTGATTAGATGCTAAATCATGTGTTTAGCATGGGTTTGAAGCTAACTCGTTTGTTTCGCCTGCATTTGAAGCTATATCACTTATATTCACAAGTATGTGAAGCTAAATCATTCGTTTTGCATGGATTTGAAGCTAAGCCATCAACTTCGCGTTGATTTGATGCTTATTCATGTGTTTCGCATGGATTTGAAGCTAACTCGTTTGTTTCGCAGGCAGTTGAAGCTGAATCATGTATATCAAAAGTATTTGAAGCTAAACTATTCGTTTCGCATGGATTCGAAGATAAGCCTTCCACTTCGCATTGATTTGAAGCTAAATCATGTGTTCCGCATGGATTTGAAGCTGACTCGTTTGTTTCGCATGCAGTTGAAGCTGAATCATGTATATCACAATTATTTGAAGCTAAACCATTTGCTTCGCATGGATTCGAAAATCAGCCTTCTACTTCGCATTGATTAGATGCTAAATCATGTGTTTCGCGTAGGTTTGAAGCTAACTCGTTTGTTTCGCATGCAGTTGAAGCTGAATCATGTATATCACAAGTATTTGCGGCTAAACCATTTGTTTCGCATGGATTCGAAGGTAACCCTTCTACTTCGCATTGATTTGAAGCTAAATCATGTGTTTCGCATGGATTTGAAGCTAACTCGTTCGTTTCGCATCCAGTTGAAGCTGAATCATGTATATCACAAGTATTTGAAGCTAAACTATTCGTTTCGCATGGATTCGAAGATAAGCCTTCCACTTCGCATTGATTTGAAGCTAAATCATGTGTTCCGCATGGATTTGAAGCTGACTCGTTTGTTTCGCATGCAGTTGAAGCTGAATCATGTATATCACAAGTATTTCCGGCTAAACCATTTGTTTCGCATGGATTCGAAGGTAACCCTTCTACTTCGCATTGATTTTAATCTAAATCATGTGTTTCGCATGGATTTGAAGCTAACTCGTTTGTTTCGCATGCTGTTGACGCTAAATCATGTATATCACAAGTATTTAAAGCTAAACCATTTGTTTCGCATGGATTCGAAGATAAGCCTCCTACTTCGCATTGATTTGAAGCTAAATCATGTGTTTCGCATGGATTTGAAGCTAACTCGTTTGCTTCGCATGCTGTTGAAGCTAAATAAAGTGTATCACAAGTATTTGAAGCTAAACCATTTGTTTCGCATGGATTCGAAGATCAGCCTTCTACTTCGCATTGATTAGATGCTAAATCATGTGTTTCGCATGGATTTGAAGCTAACTCGTTTGTTTCGCATGCTGTTGAAGCTAAATCATGTATATCACAAGTATTTGAAGCTATACCATATGTTTCGCATGGATTCGAAGACAACCCTTCTAATTCGCATTGATTTGAAGCTAAATCATGTGTTTCGCATGGATTTGAAGCTAACTCGTTTGTTTCGCATGCTGTTGAAGCTAAGTCATGTATATCACAAGTATTTGAAGCTAAACCATTTGTTTCGCATGGATTGGAAGATAAGCCTCCTACCTCGCATTGATTTGAAGCTAAATCATGTGTTCCGCATGGATTTGAAGCTGACTCGTTTGTTTCGCATGCAGTTGAAGCTGAATCATGTATATCACAAGTATTTGCGGCTAAACCATTTGTTTCGCATGGATTCGAAGGTAACCCTTCTACTTCGCATTGATTTTAATCTAAATCATGTGTTTCGCATCGATTTGAAGCTAACTCGTTTGTTTCGCATGTTGTTGAAGCTAAATCAAGTGTATCACAAGTATTTGAAGCTAAACCATTTGTTTCGCATGGATTCGAAGATCAGCCTTCTACTTCGCATTGATTTGTAGCTAAATCATGTGTTTCGCATGGATTTGAATCTAACTCGTTTGTTTCGCATGCTGTTGAAACTAAATCATGTATATCACAAGTATTTGAAGCTAAACCATTTGCTTCGCATGGATTCGAAAATCAGCCTTCTACTTCGCATTGATTAGATGCTAAATCATGTGTTTCGCGTGGGTTTGAAGCTAACTCGTTTGTTTCGCATGCTGTTGAAGCTAAATCATGTATATCACAAGTATTTGAAGCTAAACCATTTGTTTCGCATGGATTCGAAGATAAGCCTCCTACTTCGCATTGATTTGATGCTAAATCATGTGTTCGCATGGATTTGAAGCTAACTCGTTTGCTTCGCATGCTGTTGAAGCTAAATCAAGTGTATCACAATTATTTGAAGCTAAACCATTTGTTTCGCATGGATTCGAAGATTATCCTTCTACTTCGCATTGATTAGATGCTAAATCATGTGTTTAGCTTGGGTTTGAAGCTAACTCGTTTGTTTCGCCTGCATTTGAAGCTATATCACTTATATTCACAAGTATGTGAAGCTAAATCATTCGTTTTGCATGGATTTGAAGCTAAGCCATCAACTTCGCGTTGATTTGATGCTTATTCATGTGTTTCGCATGGATTTGAAGCTAACTCGTTTGTTTCGCAGGCAGTTGAAGCTGAATCATGTATATCAAAAGTATTTGAAGCTAAACTATTCGTTTCGCATGGATTCGAAGACAAGCCTTCCACTTCGCATTGATTTGAAGCTAAATCATGTGTTCCGCATGGATTTGAAGCTAACTCGTTTGTTTCGCATGCTGTTGAAGCTAAATCATGTATATCACAAGTATTTGAAGCTAAACCATTTGTTTCGCATGGATTCGAAGATAAGCCTCCTACTTCGCATTGATTTGATGCTAAATCATGTGTTCGCATGGATTTGAAGCTACCTCGTTTGTTTCGCATGCTGTTAAAGCTAAGTCATGTATATCACAAGTATTTGCGGCTAAACCATTTGTTTCGCATGGATTCGAAGGTAACCCTTCTACTTCGCATTGATTTGAAGCTAAATCATGTGTTTCGCATGGATTTGAAGCTAACTCGTTCGTTTCGCATCCAGTTGAAGCTGAATCATGTATATCACAAGTATTTGAAGCTAAACTATTCGTTTCGCATGGATTCGAAGATAAGCCTTCCACTTCGCATTGATTTGAAGCTAAATCATGTGTTCCGCATGGATTTGAAGCTAACTCGTTTGTTTCGCATGCTGTTGACGCTAAATCATGTATATCACAAGTATTTAAAGCTAAACCATTTGTTTCGCATGGATTCGAAGATAAGCCTCCTAGTTCGCATTGATTTGAAGCTAAATCATGTGTTTCGCATGGATTTGAAGCTAACTCGTTTGCTTCGCATGCTGTTGAAGCTAAATAAAGTGTATCACAAGTATTTGAAGCTAAACCATTTGTTTCGCATGGATTCGAAGATCAGCCTTCTACTTCGCATTGATTAGATGCTAAATCATGTGTTTCGCATGGATTTGAAGCTAACTCGTTTGTTTCGCATGCTGTTGAAGCTAAATCATGTATATCACAAGTATTTGAAGCTATACCATATGTTTCGCATGGATTCGAAGACAACACTTCTAATTCGCATTGATTTGAAGCTAAATCATGTGTTTCGCATGGATTTGAAGCTAACTCGTTTGTTTCGCATGCTGTTGAAGCTAAGTCATGTATATCACAAGTATTTGAAGCTAAACCATTTGTTTCGTATGGATTGGAAGATAAGCCTCCTACCTCGCATTGATTTGAAGCTAAATCATGTGTTCCGCATGGATTTGAAGCTGACTCGTTTGTTTCGCATGCAGTTGAAGCTGAATCATGTATATCACAAGTATTTGAAGCTAAACTATTCGTTTCGCATGGATTCGAAGATAAGCCTTCTACTTCGCATTGATTTTAATCTAAATCATGTGTATCGCATGGATTTGATGCTAACTAGTTTGTTTCGCATGCAGTTGAAGCTTAATCATGTATATCACAAGTATTTGAAGCTAAACCATTTGTTTCGCATGGATTCGCAGATAAGCCTCCTACTTCGCATTGATTTGAAGCTATATCATGTGTTCGCATGGATTTGAAGCTACCTTGTTTGTTTCGCATGCTGTTCAAGCTAAATCATGTATATCACAAGTATTTGAAGCTAAACCATTTGTTAAGCATGGATTCGAAGATCAGCCTTCTACTTCGCATTGATTTAAGGCTAAATCATGTGTTCCGTATGGATTTTAAGCTAACTCTTTTTTTTGCAATGCAGTTGAAGCTAAATCATGTATATTGCAAGTATTTGAAGCTACATCATATGTTTCGCATGGATTCCAAGATAACCCTTCTAATTCGCATTAATTTGAAGCTAAATCATGTGTTTCGCATGGATTTGAAGCTATCTCGTTTGTTTCGCATGCTGTTGAAGCTAAATCATGTATATCACAAGTATTTGAAGCTAAACCATTTGTTCCGCATGGATTCGAAGATAAGCCTCCTACTTCGCATTAATTTGAAGCTAAATCATGTGTTTCGCATGGATTTGAAGCTAACTCGTTTGTTTCGCATGCTGTTGAAGCTAAATCAAGTATATCACAAGTATTTGAAGTTAAACCATTTGTTTCGCATGGAATCGATGATAATCCATCTACTTCGCATTGATTTGAAGCTAAATCATGTGTTTCGCATGAATTTGAATCTAACTCGTTTGTTTCGCATGCTGTTGAAACTAAATCATGTATATCACAAGTATTTGAAGCTATATCATATGTTTCGCTTGGATTCCAAGATAACCCTACTAATTCGCATTGATTTGAAGCTAAATCATGTGTCTCGCATGGATTTGAAGCTAACTCGTTTGTTTCGCATGCTGTTGAAGCTAAATCATGAATATCACAAGTATTTGAAGCTAAACCATTTGTTCCGCATGGATTCGAAGATAAGCCTCCTACTTCGCATTGATTTGAAGCTAAATCATGTGTTTCGCATGAATTTGAATCTAACTCGTTTGTTTCGCATGCTGTTGAAACTAAATCATGTATATCACAAGTATTTGAAGCTATATCATATGTTTCGCTTGGATTCCAAGATAAGCCTCCTACTTCGCATTGATTTGAAGCTAAATCATGTGTTCGCATGGATTTGAAACTAACTCGTTTGTTTCGAATGCTGTTGAAGCTAAATCATGTATATAACAAGTATTTGAAGCTAAACCATTTGTTTCGCATGGATTCGAAGATAAGCCTTCTACTTCGCATTGATTTTAATCTAAATCATGTGTATCGGATGGATTTGATGCTAACTCGTTTGTTTCGCATGCAGTTGAAGCTGAATCATGTATATCACAAGTATTTGAAGCTAAACTATTCGTTTCGCATGGATTCGAAGATAAGCCTTCCACATCGCATTGATTTGAAGCTAAATCATGTGTTTCGCATGGATTCGAAGATAACCCTTCTAATTCGCATTGATTTGAAGCTAAATTATGTGTTTCGCATGGATTTGAAGCTAACTCGTTTGTTTCGCATGCTGTTGAAGCTAAATCAAGTATATCACAAGTATTTGAAGTTAAACTATTTGTTTCGCATGGAATCGATGATAATCCATCTACTTCGCATTGATTTGAAGATAAATCATGTGTTTCGCATGAATTTGAATCTAACTCGTTTGTTTCGCATGCTGTTGAAACTAAATCATGTATATCACAAGTATTTGAAGCTATATCATATGTTTCGCTTGGATTCCAAGATAACCCTACTAATTCGCATTGATTTGAAGCTAAATCATGTGTCTCGCATGGATTTGAAGCTAACTCGTTTGTTTCGCATGCTGTTGAAGCTAAATCATGTATATCACAAGTATTTGAAGCTAAACCATTTGTTTCGCATGGATTCGAAGATAAGCCTTCTACTTCGCATTGATTTTAATCTAAATCATGTGTATCGCATGGATTTGATGCTAACTCGTTTGTTTCGCATGCAGTTGAAGCTTAATCATGTATATCACAAGTATTTGAAGCTAAACTATTCGTTTCGCATGGATTCGAAGATAAGCCTTCCACATCGCATTGATTTGAAGCTAAATCATGTGTTTCGCATGGATTCGAAGATAACCCTTCTAATTCGCATTGATTTGAAGCTAAATTATGTGTTTCGCATGGATTTGAAGCTAACTCGTTTGTTTCGCATGCTGTTGAAGCTAAATCAAGTATATCACAAGTATTTGAAGTTAAACCATTTGTTTCGCATGGAATCGATGATAATCCATCTACTTCGCATTGATTTGAAGCTAAATCATGTGTTTCGCATGAATTTGAATCTAACTCGTTTGTTTCGCATGCTGTTGAAACTAAATCATGTATATCACAAGTATTTGAAGCTATATCATATGTTTCGCTTGGATTCCAAGATAAGCCTCCTACTTCGCATTGATTTGAAGCTAAATCATGTGTTCGCATGGATTTGAAACTAACTCGTTTGTTTCGAATGCTGTTGAAGCTAAATCATGTATATCACAAGTATTTGAAGCTAAACCATTTGTTTCGCATGGATTCGAAGATAAGCCTTCTACTTCGCATTGATTTTAATCTAAATCATGTGTATCGCATGGATTTGATGCTAACTCGTTTGTTTCGCATGCAGTTGAAGCTGAATCATGTATATCACAAGTATTTGAAGCTAAACTATTCGCTTCGCATGGATTCGAAGATAAGCCTTCCACATCGCATTGATTTGAAGCTAAATCATGTGTTTCGCATGGATTCGAAGATAACCCTTCTAATTCGCATTGATTTGAAGCTAAATCATGTGTCTCGCATGGATTTGAAGCTAACTCGTTTGTTTCGCATGCTGTTGAAGCTAAATCATGAATATCACAAGTATTTGAAGCTAAACCATTTGTTCCGCATGGATTCGAAGATAAGCCTCCTACTTCGCATTGATTTGAAGCTAAATCATGTGTTTCGCATGAATTTGAATCTAACTCGTTTGTTTCGCATGCTGTTGAAACTAAATCATGTATATCACAAGTATTTGAAGCTATATCATATGTTTCGCTTGGATTCCAAGATAAGCCTCCTACTTCGCATTGATTTGAAGCTAAATCATGTGTTCGCATGGATTTGAAACTAACTCGTTTGTTTCGAATGCTGTTGAAGCTAAATCATGTATATCACAAGTATTTGAAGCTAAACCATTTGTTTCTCATGGATTCGAAGATAAGCCTTCTACTTCGCATTGATTTTAATCTAAATCATGTGTATCGCATGGATTTGATGCTAACTCGTTTGTTTCGCATGCAGTTGAAGCTGAATCATGTATATCACAAGTATTTGAAGCTAAACTATTCGTTTCGCATGGATTCGACGATAAGCCTTCCACATCGCATTGATTTGAAGCTAAATCATGTGTTTCGCATGGATTCGAAGATAACCCTTCTAATTCGCATTGATTTGAAGCTAAATTATGTGTTTCGCATGGATTTGAAGCTAACTCGTTTGTTTCGCATGCTGTTGAAGCTAAATCAAGTATATCACAAGTATTTGAAGTTAAACCATTTGTTTCGCATGGAATCGATGATAATCCATCTACTTCGCATTGATTTGAAGCTAAATCATGTGTTTCGCATGAATATGAATCTAACTCGTTTGTTTCGCATGCTGTTGAAACTAAATCATGTATATCACAAGTATTTGAAGCTATATCATATGTATCGCTTGGATTCCAAGATAACCCTACTAATTCGCATTGATTTGAAGCTAAATCATGTGTCTCGCATGGATTTGAAGCTAACTCGTTTGTTTCGCATGCTGTTGAAGCTAAATCATGTATATCACAAGTATTTGAAGCTAAACCATTTGTTTCGCATGGATTCGAAGATAAGCCTTCTACTTCGCATTGATTTTAATCTAAATCATGTGTATCGCATGGATTTGATGCTAACTCGTTTGTTTCGCATGCAGTTGAAGCTGAATCATGTATATCACAAGTATTTGAAGCTAAACTATTCGTTTCGCATGGATTCGAAGATAAGCCTTCCACATCGCATTGATTTGAAGCTAAATCATGTGTTTCGCATGGATTCGAAGATAACCCTTCTAATTCGCATTGATTTGAAGCTAAATTATGTGTTTCGCATGGATTTGAAGCTAACTCGTTTGTTTCGCATGCTGTTGAAGCTAAATCAAGTATATCACAAGTATTTGAAGTTAAACCATTTGTTTCGCATGGAATCGATGATAATCCATCTACTTCGCATTGATTTGAAGCTAAATCATGTGTTTCGCATGAATTTGAATCTAACTCGTTTGTTTCGCATGCTGTTGAAACTAAATCATGTATATCACAAGTATTTGAAGCTATATCATATGTTTCGCTTGGATTCCAAGATAACCCTACTAATTCGCATTGATTTGAAGCTAAATCATGTGTCTCGCATGGATTTGAAGCTAACTCGTTTGTTTCGCATGCTGTTGAAGCTAAATCATGTATATCACAAGTATTTGAAGCTAAACCATTTGTTCCGCATGGATTCGAAGATAAGAATCCTACTTCGCATTGATTTGAAGCTAAATCATGTGTTCGCATGGATTTGAAGCTAACTCGTTTGTTTCGAATGCTGTTGAAGCTAAATCATGTATATCACAAGTATTTGAAGCTAAACCATTTGTTTCGCATGGATTCGAAGATAAGCCTTCTACTTCGCATTGATTTTAATCTAAATTATGTGTATCGCATGGATTTGATGCTAACTCGTTTGTTTCGCATGCAGTTGAAGCTGAATCATGTATATCACAAGTATTTGAAGCTAAACTATTCGTTTCGCATGGAATCGATGATAATCCATCTACTTCGCATTGATTTGAAGCTAAATCATGTGTTTCGCATGAATTTGAATCTAACTCGTTTGTTTCGCATGCTGTTGAAACTAAATCATGTATATCACAAGTATTTGAAGCTATATCATATGTTTCGCTTGGATTCCAAGATAACCCTACTAATTCGCATTGATTTGAAGCTAAATCATGTGTCTCGCATGGATTTGAAGCTAACTCGTTTGTTTCGCATGCTGTTGAAGCTAAATCATGTATATCACAAGTATTTGAAGCTAAACCATTTGTTTCGCATGGATTCGAAGATAAGCCTTCTACTTCGCATTGATTTTAATCTAAATCATGTGTATCGCATGGATTTGATGCTAACTCGTTTGTTTCGCATGCAGTTGAATCTGAATCATGTATATCACAAGTATTTGAAGCTAAACTATTCGTTTCGCATGGATTCGAAGATAAGCCTTCCACATCGCATTGATTTGAAGCTAAATCATGTGTTTCGCATGGATTCGAAGATAACCCTTCTAATTCGCATTGATTTGAAGCTAAATTATGTGTTTCGCATGGATTTGAAGCTAACTCGTTTGTTTCGCATGCTGTTGAAGCTAAATCAAGTATATCACAAGTATTTGAAGTTAAACCATTTGTTTCGCATGGAATCGATGATAATCCATCTACTTCGCATTGATTTGAAGCTAAATCATGTGTTTCGCATGAATTTGAATCTAACTCGTTTGTTTCGCATGCTGTTGAAACTAAATCATGTATATCACAAGTATTTGAAGCTATATCATATGTTTCGCTTGGATTCCAAGATAACCCTACTAATTCGCATTGATTTGAAGCTAAATCATGTGTCTCGCATGGATTTGAAGCTAACTCGTTTGTTTCGCATGCTGTTGAAGCTAAATCATGTATATCACAAGTATTTGAAGCTAAACCATTTGTTCCGCATGGATTCGAAGATAAGCCTCCTACTTCGCGTTGATTTGAAGCTAAATCATGTGTTCGCACGGATTTGAAGCTAACTCGTTTGTTTTGCATGCTGTTGAAGCTGAATCATGTATATAACAAGTATTTGAAGCTATACCATATGTTTCGCATGGATTCGAAGATAACCCTTCTAATTCGCATTGATTTGAAGCTAAATCATGTGTTTCGCATGGATTTGAAGCTAACTCGTTTTCTTTGCATGCAGTTGAAGCTAAATCATGTATATCACAAGTATTTGCAGTTAAACCATTTGTTTCGCATGGATTCGAAGATAAGCCTTCTACTTCGCATTGATTTTAATCTAAATCATGTGTATCGCATGGATTCGAAGATAACCCTTCTAATTCGCATTGATTTGAAGCTAAATCATGTGTTTCGCATGGATTTGAAGCTAACTCGTTTGTTTCGCATGCTGTTGAAGCTAAATCAAGTATATCACAAGTATTTGAAGTTAAACCATTTGTTTCGCATGGATTCGATGATAATCCATCTACTTCGCATTGATTTGAAGCTAAATCATGTGTTTCGCATGAATTTGAATCTAACTCGTTTGTTTCGCATGCTGTTGAAACTAAATCATGTATATCACAAGTATTTGAAGCTATATCATATGTTTCGCTTGGATTCCAAGATAACCCTACTAATTCGCATTGATTTGAAGCTAAATCATGTGTTTCGCATGGATTTGAAGCTAACTCGTTTGTTTCGCATGCTGTTGAAGCTAAATCATGTATAACACAAGTATTTGAAGCTAAATCATTTGTTCCGCATGGATTCGAAGATAAGCCTCCTACTTCGCATTAATTTGAAGCTAAATCATGTGTTTCGCTTGGATTTGAAGATAACTCGTTTGTTTCGCATGCTGTTGAAGCTAAATCATGTATATCACAAGTATTTGTAGCTAAACCATTTGTTTCGCATGGATTCGAACATAAGCCTCCTACTTCGCATTGATTTGAAGCTAAATCATGTGTTTCGCATGGATTTGAAGCTAACTCGTTTGTTTCGCATGCAGTTGAAGCTGAACCATGTATATCACAAGTATTTGAAGCTAAACTATTCGTTTCGCATGGATTCGAAGGTAAGTCTTCCACTTCGCATTGATTTGAGGCTAAATCATGTGTTTCGCATGGATTTGAAGTTAACTCGTTTGTTTCGCATGCAGTTGAAGCTAAATCATGTATATCACAAGTATTTGCAGCTAAACCATTTGTTTCGCATGGATTCGAAGATAACCCTTCTACTTCGCATTGATTTGAAGCTAAATCATGTGTTTCGCATGGATTTGGATCTAACTCGTTTATTTCGCATGCTGTTGAAGCTAAATCATGTGTATCACAAGTATATGAATCTAATCCATTTGTTTCGCATGGATTCGAAGATAAGCCTTCCACTTCGCATTGATTTGAAGCTAAATCATGTGTTTCGCATGGATTTGAAGCTAACTCGTCTTTTTCGCATGCAGTTGAAGCTAAATCATGTACATCACAAGTATTTGAAGCTAAACCATTTGTTTCGCATGGATTCGAAGATAATCCATGTTCTTCGCATTCATTTAAAGCTAAATCATGTGTTTCGTTTGGATTTGAAGATAACTCGTTTGTTTCGCATGCTGTTAAAGCTAAATCATGTATATCACAAGTATTTGAAGATAAACCATTTGTTTCGCATGGATTCGAAGATAATCCATCTACTTCGCATTGTTTTGAAGCTAAATCATGTGTTTCGCATGGATTTGAAGCTAACTCGTTTGTTTCGCATGCTGTTGAATCTAAATCATGTATATCACAAGTATTTGAAGCTATATCATATGTTTCGCATGGATTCGAAGATAACCCTTCTAATTCGCATTGATTTGAAGCTAAATCATGTGTTTCGCATGGATTTGAAGCTACACACGTTTTTTCGCTTGCAGTTGAAGCTAAATCATGTACATCACAAGTATTTGAAGCTAAATCATTTGTCGCATGCATTCGAAGATAATCCATCTACTTCGCATTAATTTGAAGCTAATTCATGTGTTTCGCTTGGATTTGAAGATAACTCGTTTGTTTCGCATGCTGTTGAAGCTAAATCATGTATATCACAAGTATTTGTAGCTAAACCATTTGTTTCGCATGGATTCGAAGATAAGCCTCCTACTTCGCATTGATTTGAAGCTAAATCATGTGTTTCGCATGGATTTGAAGCTAACTCGTTTGTTTCGCATGCAGTTGAAGCTGAACCATGTATATCACAAGTATTTGAAGCTAAACTATTCGTTTCGCATGGATTCGAAGGTAAGTCTTCCACTTCGCATTGATTTGAGGCTAAATCATGTGTTTCGCATGGATTTGAAGTTAACTCGTTTGTTTCGCATGCAGTTGAAGCTAAATCATGTATATCACAAGTATTTGCAGCTAAACCATTTGTTTCGCATGGATTCGAAGATAACCCTTCTACTTCGCATTGATTTGAAGTTAAATCATGTGTTTCGCATGGATTTGAATCTAACTCGTTTATTTCGCATGCTGTTGAAGCTAAATCATGTATATCGCAAGTATATGAAGCTAATCCAATTGTTTCGCATGGATTCGAGGATAAGCCTTCCACTTCGCATTGATTTGAAACTAAATCATGTGTTTCGCATGGATTTGAATCGAACTCGTTTGTTTCGAATGCTGTTGAAGCTAAATCATGTATATCACAAGTATTTGAAGTTAAACAATTTGTTTCGCATGGATTCGATGATAACCCATGTACTTCGCATTGATTTGAAGCTAAATCATGTGTTCGCATGGATTTGAAGCTACCTCGTTTGTTTCGCATGCTGTTGATGCTAAATCAAGTGCATCACAAGTATTTGAAGCCAAACCATTTGCTTCGCATGGATTCGAAGATCAGCCTTCTACTTCGCATTTATTAGATGCTAAATCATGTGTTTCGCATGGGTTTGAAGCTAACTCGTTTGTTTCGCCTGCATTTGAAGCTTTATCGCTTATATTCACAAGTATGTGAAGCTAAATCTTTCGTTTCGCATGGATTTGAAGCTAAGCCATCAACTTCGCGTTGAATTGATGCTAAATCATGTTTTTCGTTTGGACTTGAAGCTAACTCGTTTATTCCGCATGCTGTTGATGCTAAATCAAGTGTATCACAAGTATTTGAATCCAAATCATGTGTTTCGCATGGATTTGAAGCTAACTCGTTTGTTTCGCATGCAGTTGAAGCTGAATCATGTATATCACAAGCATTTGAACGTAACTATTCGTTTCGCATGGATTCGAAGATAAGCCTTCCACTTCGCATTGATTTCAAGCTAAATCATCGGTTCCGCATGGATTTGAAGCTAACTCGTTTGTTTCGCCTGCATTTGAAGCCATATCACTTATATTTTCAAGTATGTGAAGCTAAATCATTCGTTTCGCATGGATTTGAAGCTAAGCCATCAACTTCGCGTTGACTTGATGCTAAATCATGTTTTTCGTTTGGACTTGAAGCAAACTCGTTTGTTTCGCATGTTGTTGAAGCTAAATCATGTATATCACAAGTATTTGAAGCTAAACCATTTGATTCCCATGGATTTGAAGCTAAGCTTTCAACTTCGCATTGATTTGAAGATAAATCATGTGTTTCGCACGGATTTGAATCCAACTCGTTTGTTTCGCATGCTGTTGGAACTAAATCATGTATATCACAAGTATTTGAAGCTATATCATTTGTTTCGCATTTATTCGAAGATAACCCTTTTACTTCGCATTGATTTGAAGCTAAATCATGTGTTTCGCATGGATTTGGATCTAACTCGTTTATTTCGCATGCTCTTGAAGCTAAATCATGTGTATCACAAGTATATGAATCTAATCCATTTGTTTCGCATGGATTCGAAGATAAGCCTTCCACTTCGCATTGATTTGAAGCTAAATCATGTGTTTCGCATGGATTTGAAGTTAACTCGTTTGTTTCGCATGCAGTTGAAGCTAAATCATGTATATCACAAGTATTTGCAGCTAAACCATTTGTTTCGCATGGATTCGAAGATAACCCTTCTACTTCGCATTGATTTGAAGCTAAATCATGTGTTTCGCATGGATTTGGATCTAACTCGTTTATTTCGCATGCTGTTGAAGCTAAATCATGTGTATCACAAGTATATGAATCTAATCCATTTGTTTCGCATGGATTCGAAGATAAGCCTTCCACTTCGCATTGATTTGAAGCTAAATCATGTGTTTCGCATGGATTTGTGGCTAACTCGTTTTTTTCGCATGCAGTTGATGCTAAATCATGTACATCACAAGTATTTGAAGCTAAACCATTTGTTTCGCATGGATTCGAAGATAATCCATGTTCTTCGCATTCATTTGAAGCTAAATCATGTGTTTCGATTGGATTTGAAGATAACTCGTTTGTTTCGCATGCTGTTGAAGCTAAATCATGTATATCACAAGTATTTGAAGCTAAACCATTTGATTCCCATGGATTTGAAGCTAAGCTTTCAACTTCGCATTGATTTGAATATAAGTCATGTGTTTCGCTTGGATTTGAAGCTAACTCGTTTGTTTCGCATGCTGTTGAAGCTAAATCATGTATATCACAAGTATTTGAAGCTAAACCATTTGTATCGCATGGAATCGAAGATAAGCCACCTACTTCGCATTGATTTGAAGCTAAATCATGTGTTTCGCATGGATTTGAAGCTAACTCTTTTATTTCGCATGCTGTTGAAGCTAAATCAAGCGTATCACAAGTATTTGAAGATAACAATTTGCTTCGCATGGATTCGAAGATCAGCCTTCTACTTCGTATTGATTAGATGCTAAAACGTGTGTTTCGCATGGGTTTGAAGCTAACTCGTTTGTTTCACCTGCATTTGAAGCTATATCACTTATATTCTCAAGTATGTGAAGCTAAATCATTCGTTTCGCATGGATTTGAAGCTAAGCCGACAACTTCGCGTTGACTTGATGATAAATCATGTTTTTCGCTTGGACTTGAAGCTAACTCGTTTGTTTCGCATGCTGTTGAAGCTAAATCATGTATATCACAAGTATTTGAAGCTAAATCATTTGTTTCGCATGGATTCGAAGATTAGACTTCCACATCGCATTGATTTGAAGCTAAATCATGTGTTTCGCATGGATTTGAAGTTAACTCGTTTGTTTCGCATGCAGTTGAAGCTAAATCAAGTGTATCACAAGTATTTGAAGTCAAACCATTTGCTTCGCATGGATTCGAAGGTCAGCCTTCTACTTCGCACTGATTAGATGCTAATTCTTATGTTTCGCATGGATTTGAAGCTAACTCGTTTGTTTCGCATGCAGTTGAAGCTGAATCATGTATATCACAAGTATTTGCACCTAAACTATTCGTTTCGCATGGATTCGAAGATAAGCCTTCCACTTCGCATTGATTTGAAGCTAAATCATGTGTTCCGCATGGATTTGAAGCTAACTCTTTTGTTTCGCATGCTGTTGAAGCTAAATCATGTATATCACAAGTATTTGAAGTTAAACCATTTGTTTCGCATGGATTCGAAGATAAGCCTCCTACTTCGCATTGATTTGAAGCTAAATCATGTGTTCGCATGGATTTGAAGCTAACTCGTTTGCTTCGCATGCTGTTGAAGCTAAATCAAGTGTATCACAAGTATTTGAAGCTAAACCATTTGTTTCGCATGGATTCGAAGATCAGCGTTCTACTTCGCATTGATTAGATGCTAAATCATGTGTTTCGCATGGATTGAAGCCAACTCGTTTGTTTCGCATGCTGTTGAAGCTAAGTCATGTATATCTCAAGTATTTGAAGCTAAACCATTTGTTTCGCATGGATTCGAAGATAAGCCTTCCACTTCGCATTCATTTCAAGCTAAATCATGTGTTCCGCTTGGATTTGAAGCTAACTCGTTTGTTTCGCATGCGGTTGAAACTAAATCATGTATATCACAAGTATTTGAAGCTATATCATACGTTTCGCATGGATTCCAAGATAACCCTTCTAATTCGCATTGATTTGAAGCTAAATCATGTGTTTCGCAAGGATTTGAAGCTAACTCGTATGTTTCGCATGCAGTTGAAGCTAAATCATGTATATCATAAGTATTTGAAGCTAAACCATTAGTTTCGCATGGATTCGAAGATCAGCCGTCTACTTCGCATTGATTTGATGCTAAATCATGTGTTTCGCATGGATTTGAAGCTAACTCGTTTGTTTCGCATGCAGTTGAAGCTATATCATGTATATCGCAAGTATTTGAAACAAAACCATTTGTTTCGCATGGATTCGAAGATAAGCCTCCTACTTCGCATTGATTTGAAACTAAATCATTTGTTCGCACGGATTTGAATCTAACTCGTTTGTTTCGCACGCTGTTCAAGCTAAATCAAGTGTATCACAAGTATTTGAAGCTAAACCATTTGCTTCGCATGTATTCGTAGATCGGCCTTCTACTTCGCAGTTATTAGATGCTAAATCATGTGTTTCGCATGGATTTGAAGCTAACTCGTTTGTTTCGCATGCAGTTGAAGCTAAATCATGCATATCACAAGTATCTGAAGCTAAACAATTTGTTTCGCATGGATTCGAAGATAAGCCTCCTACTTCGCATTGATTTGAAGCTAAATCATGTGTTCGCATGGATTTGAAGCTACCTCGTTTTTTTCGCATGCAGTTGAAGCTAAATCATGTATATCACAAGTATTTGAAGCTAAACCATTTGTTTCGCATGGATTCGAAGATAACCCTTCTACTTCGCATTGATTTGAAGTTAAATCATCTGTTTCGCATGAATTTGAATCTAACTCGTTTATTTCGTATGCTGTTGAAGCTAAATCATGTATATCACAAGTATATGAAGCTAATCCATCTGTTTCGCATGGATTCGAAGATAAGCCTTCTGCTTCGCATTGATTTGAAGCTAAATCATGTGTTTCGCATGGATTTGAATCTAACTCGTTTGTTTCGCATGCTGTTGAAGATAAATCAAGTGTATCACAAGTATTTGAAGCCAAACCATTTGCTTCGCATGGATTCGAAGATCAGCCTTCTACTTCGCATTGATTAGATGCTAAAACGTGTGTTTCGCATGGGTTTGAAGCTAACTCGTTTGTTTCACCTACATTTGAAGCTATATCACTTATATTCTCAAGTATGTGAAGCTAAATCATTCGTTTCGCATGGATTTGAAGCTAAGCCGTCAACTTCGCGTTGACTTGATGATAAATCATGTTTTTCGCTTGGACTTGAAGCTAACTCGTTTGTTTCGCATGCTGTTGAAGCTAAATCATGTATATCACAAGTATTTGAAGCTAAATCATTTGTTTCGCATGGATTCGAAGATTAGACTTCCACATCGCATTGATTTGAAGCTAAATCATGTGTTTCGCATGGATTTGAAGTTAACTCGTTTGTTTCGCATGCAGTTGAAGCTAAATCAAGTGTATCACAAGTATTTGAAGTCAAACCATTTGCTTCGCATGGATTCGAAGGTCAGCCTTCTACTTCGCATTGATTAGATGCTAATTCTTATGTTTCGCATGGATTTGAAGCTAACTCGTTTGTTTCGCATGCAGTTGAAGCTGAATCATGTATATCATAAGTATTTGAAGCTAAACCATTAGTTTCGCATGGATTCGAAGATCAGCCGTCTACTTCGCATTGATTTGATGCTAAATCATGTGTTTCGCATGGATTTGAAGCT
Source organism: Megalopta genalis (assembly GCF_051020955.1). Classification (NCBI taxonomy): domain Eukaryota; kingdom Metazoa; phylum Arthropoda; class Insecta; order Hymenoptera; family Halictidae; genus Megalopta; species Megalopta genalis. The sequence goes on along the minus strand of NW_027476203.1, from coordinate 307,937 downwards.
AACTCGTTTGTTTCGCATGCAGTTGAAGCTATATCATGTATATCGCAAGTATTTGAAGCAAAACCATTTGTTTCGCATGGATACGAAGATAAGCCTCCTACTTCGCATTGATTTGAAACTAAATCATGTGTTCGCACGGATTTGAATCTAACTCGTTTGTTTCGCACGCTGTTCAAGCTAAATCAAGTGTATCACAAGTATTTGAAGCTAAACCATTTGCTTCGCATGTATTCGTAGATCGGCCTTCTACTTCGCAGTTATTAGATGCTAAATCATGTGTTTCGCATGGATTTGAAGCTAACTCGTTTGTTTCGCATGCAGTTGAAGCTGAATCATGTATATCACAAGCATTTGAAGCTAAACTATTCGTTTCGCATGGATTCGAAGATAAGCCTCCTACTTCGCATTGATTTGAAGCTAAATCATGTGTTCGCATGGATTTGAAGCTAACTCGTTTGCTTCGCATGCTGTTGAAGCTAAATCAAGTGTATCACAAGTATTTGAAGCTAAACCATTTGTTTCGCATGGATTCGAAGATCAGCGTTCTACTTCGCATTGATTAGATGCTAAATCATGTGTTTCGCATGGATTTGAAGCCAACTCGTTTGTTTCGCATGCTGTTGAAGCTAAGTCATGTATATCTCAAGTATTTGAAGCTAAACCATTTGTTTCGCATGGATTCGAAGATAAGCCTTCCACTTCGCATTCATTTCAAGCTAAATCATGTGTTCCGCTTGGATTTGAAGCTAACTCGTTTGTTTCGCATGCGGTTGAAACTAAATCATGTATATCACAAGTATTTGAAGCTATATCATACGTTTCGCATGGATTCCAAGATAACCCTTCTAATTCGCATTGATTTGAAGCTAAATCATGTGTTTCGCAAGGATTTGAAGCTAACTCGTATGTTTCGCATGCAGTTGAAGCTAAATCATGTATATCATAAGTATTTGAAGCTAAACCATTAGTTTCGCATGGATTCGAAGATCAGCCGTCTACTTCGCATTGATTTGATGCTAAATCATGTGTTTCGCATGGATTTGAAGCTAACTCGTTTGTTTCGCATGCAGTTGAAGCTATATCATGTATATCGCAAGTATTTGAAACAAAACCATTTGTTTCGCATGGATTCGAAGATAAGCCTCCTACTTCGCATTGATTTGAAACTAAATCATGTGTTCGCACGGATTTGAATCTAACTCGTTTGTTTCGCACGCTGTTCAAGCTAAATCAAGTGTATCACAAGTATTTGAAGCTAAACCATTTGCTTCGCATGTATTCGTAGATCGGCTTCTACTTCGCAGTTATTAGATGCTAAATCATGTGTTTCGCATGGATTTGAAGCTAACTCGTTTGTTTCGCATGCAGTTGAAGCTAAATCATGCATATCACAAGTATCTGAAGCTAAACAATTTGTTTCGCATGGATTCGAAGATAAGCCTCCTACTTCGCATTGATTTGAAGCTAAATCATGTGTTCGCATGGATTTGAAGCTACCTCGTTTTTTTCGCATGCAGTTGAAGCTAAATCATGTATATCACAAGTATTTGAAGCTAAACCATTTGTTTCGCATGGATTCGAAGATAACCCTTCTACTTCGCATTGATTTGAAGTTAAATCATCTGTTTCGCATGAATTTGAATCTAACTCGTTTATTTCGTATGCTGTTGAAGCTAAATCATGTATATCACAAGTATATGAAGCTAATCCATCTGTTTCGCATGGATTCGAAGATAAGCCTTCTGCTTCGCATTGATTTGAAGCTAAATCATGTGTTTCGCATGGATTTGAATCTAACTCGTTTGTTTCGCATGCTGTTGAAGATAAATCAAGTGTATCACAAGTATTTGAAGCCAAACCATTTGCTTCGCATGGATTCGAAGATCAGCCTTCTACTTCGCATTGATTAGATGATAAATCATATGTTTCGCATGGATTTGAAGCTAACTCGTTTGTTTCGCATGCAGTTGAAGCTGAATCATGTATATCACAAGTATTTGAACCTAAACTATTCGTTTCGCATGGATTCGAGTATAAGCCTTCCACTTCGCATTGATTTGAAACTAAATCATGTGTTTCGCATGGATTTGAATCGAACTCGTTTGTTTCGAATGCTGTTGAATCTAAATCATGTATATCACAAGTATTTGAAGTTAAACAATTTGTTTCGCATGGATTCGATGATAACCCATGTACTTCGCATTGATTTGAAGCTAAATCATGTGTTCGCATGGATTTGAAGCTACCTCGTTTGTTTCCCATGCTGTTGAAGCTAAATCAAGTGTATCACAAGTATTTGAAGCCAAACCATTTGCTTCGCATGGATTCGAAGATCAGCCTTCTACTTCGCATTTATTAGACGCTAAATCATGTGTTTCGCATGGGTTTGAAGCTAACTCGTTTGTTTCGCCTGCATTTGAAGCTATATCACTTATATTCACAAGTATGTGAAGCTAAATCTTTCGTTTCGCATGGATTTGAAGCAAAGCCATCAACTTCGCGTTGAATTGATGCTAAATCATGTTTTTCGTTTGGACTTGAAGCTAACTCGTTTATTCCGCATGCTGTTGATGCTAAATCAAGTGTATCACAAGTATTTGAATCCAAATCATGTGTTTCGCATGGATTTGAAGCTAACTCGTTTGTTTCGCATGCAGTTGAAGCTGAATCATGTATATCACAAGCATTTGAACGTAACTATTCGTTTCGCATGGATTCGAAGATAAGCCTTCCACTTCGCATTGATTTGAAGCTAAATCATCGGTTCCGCATGGATTTGAAGCTAACTCGTTTGTTTCGCCTGCATTTGAAGCCATATCACTTATATTTTCAAGTATGTGAAGCTAAATCATTCGTTTCGCATGGATTTGAAGCTAAGCCATCAACTTCGCGTTGACTTGATGCTAAATCATGTTTTTCGTTTGGACTTGAAGCAAACTCGTTTGTTTCGCATGTTGTTGAAGCTAAATCATGTATATCACAAGTATTTGAAGCTAAACCATTTGATTCCCATGGATTTGAAGCTAAGCTTTCAACTTCGCATTGATTTGAATATAAGTCATGTGTTTCGCTTGGATTTGAAGCTAACTCGTTTGTTTCGCATGCTGTTGAAGCTAAATCATGTATATCACAAGTATTTGAAGCTAAACCATTTGTATCGCATGGAATCGAAGATAAGCCACCTACTTCGCATTGATTTGAAGCTAAATCATGTGTTTCGCATGGATTTGAAGCTAACTCTTTTATTTCGCATGCAGTTGAAGCTAAATCAAGTGTATCACAAGTATTTGAAGTCAAACCATTTGCTTCGCATGGATTCGAAGGTCAGCCTTCTACTTCGCATTGATTAGATGCTAATTCTTATGTTTCGCATGGATTTGAAGCTAACTCGTTTGTTTCGCATGCAGTTGAAGCTGAATCATGTATATCACAAGTATTTGCACCTAAACTATTCGTTTCGCATGGATTCGAGGATAAGCCTTCCACTTCGCATTGATTTGAAACTAAATCATGTGTTTCGCATGGATTTGAATCGAACTCGTTTGTTTCCCATGCTGTTGAAGATAAATCATATATATCACAAGTATTTGAAGTTAAAAAATTTGTTTCGCATGGATTCGAAGATCACCCATGTACTTCGCATTGATTTGAAGCTAAATCATGTGTTTCGCATGGATTTGTATCGAACTCGTTTGTTTCGCATGCTGTTGAAGCTAAATCATGTATATCACAAGTATTTGAAGCTGAACTATTCGTTTCGCATGGATTCGAAGATAAGCCTTCCATTTCGCATTGATTTGAAGCTAAATCATGTGTTTCGCATGGATTTGCAGTTAACTCGTTTGTTTCGCTTGCAGTTGAAGCTATATCATGTATATCACAAGTATTTGAAGCTAAACCATTTGTTTCGCATGGATTCGAAGATAAGCCTCCTACTTCGCATTGATTTGAAGCTAAATCATGTGTTCGCATGAATTTGAAGCTAACTCGTTTGTTTCGCATGCTGTTGAAGCTAAATCATGTATATCACAAGTATTTGAAGCTATATCATATGTTTCGCATGGATTCGAAGATAACCCTTCTAATTCGCATTTATTAGATGCTAAATCATGTGTTTCGCATGGATTTGAAGCTAACTCGTTTGTTTCGCATGCAGTTGAAGCTAAATCATGCATATCACAAGTATCTGAAGCTAAATAATTTGTTTCGCATGGATTCGAAGATAAGCCTCCTACTTCGCATTGATTTGAAGCTAAATCATGTGTTCGCATGGATTTGAAGCTAACTCGTATGGTTCGCACGCTGTTGAAGCTAAATCAAGTGTATCACAAGTATTTGAAGCTAAACCATTTGTTTCGCATGGATTCGAATATCAGCCTTCTACTTCGCATTGATTTGAAGTTAGATCATATGCTTCGCATGGATTTGAAGCTAACTCGTTTGTTTTCTTTGTAGTTGAAGCTAAATCATGTATATCACAGGTATATCAAGGTAATCCATTTGTGCCGCATTTATTCGAAGCTAAGCCTTCTACTTCGCATTGATTTGAGGCTAAATCATGTGTTTCGCTTGGATTTGTAGCTAACTCATTTGTTTCGCATGCGGTTGAAACTAAATCATGTATATCACAAGTATTTGAAGCTATATCATACGTTTCGCATTTATTCGAAGCTAAGCCTTCTACTTCGCATTGATTTGAGGCTAAATCATGTGTTTCGCTTGGATTTGAAGCTAACTCATTTGTTTCGCATGCGGTTGAAACTAAATCATGTATATCACAAGTATTTGAAGCTATATCATATGATTCGCATGGATTCGAAGATAACCCTTCTAATTCGCATTGATTTGATGCTAAATCATTTGTTTCGCAGAGGATTTGAAGCTAACTCGTTTCTTTCGCATGCTGTTGAAGCTAAGTCATGTATATCACAAGTATTTGAAGCTAAACCATTTGCTTCGCATGGATTCGAAGATCAGCCTTCTACTTCGCATTGATTTGATGCTAAATCATTTGTTTCGCAAGGATTTGAAGCTAACTCGTTTGTTTCGCATGCTGTTGAAGCTAAATCATGTATATCACAAGTATTTGAAGCTAAACCATTTGTATCGCATGGAATCGAAGATAAGCCACCTACTTCGCATTGATTTGAAGCAAAATCATGTGTTCTCATGGATTTGAAGCTGACTCGTTTATTTCGCATGCTGTTGAAGCTAAATCAAGTGTATCACAAGTATTTGAAGATACGAATTTGCTTCGCATGGATTCAAAGATCAGCCTTCTACTTCGCATTGATTAGATGCTAAAATATGTGTTTCGCATGGGTTTGAAGCTATCTCGTTTGTTTCACCTGCATTTGAAGCTATATCACTTATATTCTCAAGTATGTGAAGCTAAATCATTCGTTTCGCATGGATTTGAAGCTAAGCCGTCAACTTCGCGTTGACTTGATGATAAATCATGTTTTTCGCTTGGACTTGAAGCTAACTCGTTTGTTTCGCATGCTGTTGAAGCTAAATCATGTATGTCACAAGTATTTGAAGCTGAACTATTCGTTTCGCATGGATTCCAAGATAACCCTTCTATTCGCATTGATTTGAAGCTAAATCATGAGTTTCGCATGGATTTGAAGCTAACTCGTTTGTTTCGCATGCTGTTGAAGCTAAATCATGTATATCACAAGTATTTGAAGCTAAACCATTTGTATCGCATGGAATCGAAGATAAGCCACCTATTTCGCATTGATTTGAAGCAAAATCATGTGTTTCTCATGGATTTGAAGCTGACTCGTTTATTTCGCATGCTGTTGAAGCTAAATCAAGTGTATCACAAGTATTTGAAGCTAAATCATTTGTTTCGCATGGATTCGAAGATTAGCCTTCCACATCGCATTGATTTGAAGCTAAATCATGTGTTTCTCATGGATTTGAAGTTAACTCGTTTGTTTCGCATGCAGTTGAAGCTAAATCAAGTGTATCACAAGTATTTGAAGCTAAACCATTTGCTTCGCATGGATTGCGAAGATCAGCCTTCTACTTCTCATTGATTAGATGCTAAATCATGCATTTCGCATGGGTTTGAAGCTAACTCGTTTGTTTCACCTGCATTTGAAGCTATATCACTTATATTCTCAAGTATGTGAAGCTAAATCATTCGTTTCGCATGGATTTGAAGCTAAGCCGTCAACTTCGCGTTGACTTGATGATAAATCATGTTTTTCGCTTGGACTTGAAGCTAACTCGTTTGTTTCGCATGCTGTTGAAGCTAAATCATGTATGTCACAAGTATTTGAAGCTGAACTATTCGTTTCGCATGGATTCCAAGATAACCCTTCTAATTCGCATTGATTTGAAGCTAAATCATGAGTTTCGCATGGATTTGAAGCTAACTCGTTTGTTTCGCATGCTGTTGAAGCTAAATCATGTATATCACAAGTATTTGAAGCTAAACCATTTGTATCGCATGGAATCGAAGATAAGCCACCTATTTCGCATTGATTTGAAGCAAAATCATGTGTTTCTCATGGATTTGAAGCTGACTCGTTTATTTCGCATGCTGTTGAAGCTAAGTCATGTATATCACAAGTATTTGAAGCTAAATCATTTGATTCGCTTGGATTCGAAGATAAGCCTCCTACTTCGCATTGATTTGAAGCTAAATCATGTGTTTCGCTTGGATTTTAAGCTGACTCATTTGTTTCGCATGCGGTTGAAACTAAATCATGTATATCACAAGTATTTGAAGCTAAACCATTTGCTTCGCATGGATTCGAAGATCAGCCTTCTACTTCGCATTGATTTGATGCTAAACCATTTGTTTCGCATGGATTCGAAGATAAGCCTCCTACTTCGCATTGATTTGAAGCTAAATCATGTGTTCGCATGGATTTGAAGCTAACTCGTATGGTTCGCACGCTGTTGAAGCTAAATCAAGTGTATCACAAGTATTTGAAGCTAAACCATTTGTTTCGCATGGATTCGAATATCAGCCTTCTACTTCGCATTGATTTGAAGTTAGATCATATGCTTCGCATGGATTTGAAGCTAACTCGTTTGTTTTCTTTGTAGTTGAAGCTAAATCATGTATATCACAGGTATATCAAGGTAATCCATTTGTGCCGCATTTATTCGAAGCTAAGCCTTCTACTTCGCATTGATTTGAGGCTAAATCATGTGTTTCGCTTGGATTTGTAGCTAACTCATTTGTTTCGCATGCGGTTGAAACTAAATCATGTATATCACAAGTATTTGAAGCTATATCATACGTTTCGCATTTATTCGAAGCTAAGCCTTCTACTTCGCATTGATTTGAGGCTAAATCATGTGTTTCGCTTGGATTTGAAGCTAACTCATTTGTTTCGCATGCGGTTGAAACTAAATCATGTATATCACAAGTATTTGAAGCTATATCATATGATTCGCATGGATTCGAAGATAACCCTTCTAATTCGCATTGATTTGATGCTAAATCATTTGTTTCGCAGAGGATTTGAAGCTAACTCGTTTCTTTCGCATGCTGTTGAAGCTAAGTCATGTATATCACAAGTATTTGAAGCTAAACCATTTGCTTCGCATGGATTCGAAGATCAGCCTTCTACTTCGCATTGATTTGATGCTAAATCATTTGTTTCGCAAGGATTTGAAGCTAACTCGTTTGTTTCGCATGCTGTTGAAGCTAAATCATGTATATCACAAGTATTTGAAGCTAAACCATTTGTATCGCATGGAATCGAAGATAAGCCACCTACTTCGCATTGATTTGAAGCAAAATCATGTGTTCTCATGGATTTGAAGCTGACTCGTTTATTTCGCATGCTGTTGAAGCTAAATCAAGTGTATCACAAGTATTTGAAGATAAGAATTTGCTTCGCATGGATTCAAAGATCAGCCTTCTACTTCGCATTGATTAGATGCTAAAACATGTGTTTCGCATGGGTTTG